>NW_028117111.1:0-35019 GCF_964273445.1 Streptopelia decaocto
CTGGGGGGTGTCGGTGTTTTGGGGGGATGCTCGTGTGGAGCTGATGCCGGTACCGGGGCCGGTGCCGGTCGGTGCCGGGGGTGCCGGTGCCGGTTCGGCCGGGGGGACCGGGGGGGTCCCCGGGGACCGGCCTGACCCACTTCGGAAACGGGGCCGGGGGCGGGACCCGGAGGGGACCCAGGCGTCCGGGCCTCGTGCATCCTCCATCCTCAGCGTGGGAGGCCAGAAGGGACCCAGGCGTTCGGGAGGGGACCCAAGTGTCCGGGCCTTGCCCATCCCCCCCTCCCCACCTCTGCCCTCCCGCTATGGGAGGGACCCAGGAGTTCGGGGAGGGGGGGGGTGGTGAGGACCCAGGTGTCCGGGCCTCACCTGCCTCCCCTAGACCTCAAGTTGGGGACCCAGGCGTTCGGGTGGACCCAGGCGTTCGGGAGGGGACCCAGGCGTCCGGGGCCTTGTGCATCCTCCATCCTCACCGTGGGAGGCCTGGGGGGGGACCCAGGCGTTCGGGAGGGGACCCAGGCGTTCGGAGGGGAACCCCATCATCCTGGAGGGGACCCTGGCGTCCGGGAGAGGACCCAGGCGTCCGGGAGAGGACCCAGGCATCCGGGAGAGGACCCAGGCGTCCGGCTGCCCACCCCCCCACCCCCCCCCACCCCGTGGGCTGCGGTTGCCACAGCAACGCCGGGGATGCGGGAGCCCAGCACCCATGGGTGGGGGGGGGGAGCGGTGAGATGGGGGTGGGGGCGGCCCAGCTGTGACCCCCCCCCCACCCCTCCCCCTCTCCCCCCCCCAGATGTGCGAGCAGCGCCCCCCCCGCTGGCCCGCGGGCCCTACGCCCCCTCCCCCTACGAGCGCCCACCCTGGAACCCCCGGTTCTGCATCATCTCGGGGAACCAGCTGCTGATGCTGGACGAGGAGGAGGTGAGCGGGGGGGGGGGGGGGCGGGGGGGGAGGGGGCCGGGGGGGGGGGTCCCCAATTTGGAGTGACCCCCCCGCCACCCCCAGATCCACCCGCTGCTGATCCGCGAGCGCCGGGGGGAGCCGTGCCGGAGCAAACTGCTGCGCCGCACCGTCAGCGTCCCGGTGGAGGGGCGGCCGCACCCCGAGCACGGTACCGGACGCCTGGGTCCCCCGCGCGGGGCGGGGGGGGTGGGGGGGGGTGAGGGGGGGGAGAAACGAGGCTCCCAATCCACCCCCTCCCCACAATCCACACCCCCCCACCCCCATAATCCACCCACCCCCCATCCCATAATACCACGGTACCCGGGACCCCGGACGCCTGGGTCCCTTTGCACTCGGGTTGGGGAGGGGGGGGAGTGGGAGAAACGAGGCTCCCAATCCACCCCCTCCCCACAATCCACCCCCCTCCCCCCATAATCCACCCACCCCCCATCCCATAATACCACGGTACTGGGGGACCCGGACTCCTGGGTCCCTTTGCACTTGGGGGGGGGGGGAGTGGGAGAAACGAGGCTCCCAATCCACACCCCCCCAGCCCCCCCCCCCCAATCCACCCCCATCCCATAATACCATGGGGCCCGAACTCCTGGGTCCCCTGGTTTTTTTTGGGGGGGGGGTGGGGGTAGAGGAAGTGGGAGAGAAGATGCTCAAGGATCCCCCCCCCCGCTATCCCATAATATGCCCCGCGGTTGCTCGGCAACCGTTGCTGGGGAAACCCCGCTGCGCAGGGAGGCGGCCCCGCCCCTCCCCCCCCGTCCACCCCGTTTCTTCCCAAAAAAAGGGACCCAGGCATCCGGGGGGACCCAGGCGTCCGGGGGGACCCAGGCGTTCGGGAGGACCCAGGCGTTCGGGAGGGACCCAGGCGTTCGGGAGGACCCAGGCGTTCGGGAGGGACCCAGGCATCCGGCCGCCTTGACCTGACCCATTTCTTCCCCCCCCACGAGGGGACCCAGGCGTCCGGGTCACTCGTTGGGGGGGACCCAGGAGTTCGGGGCCTTGACCCCTCCCACTCGAGGGGGACCCAGGCGTCCGGGTGGGGGGGGTGGGGACACGGGGGGACACGATGTCGCCCCTCCCCCCGCCCCTCCCCCGCTTCCTTCCCCGGGGTTTAAAAAAAGCGTTTTTGTCACCGGGAAACGGCGTCACCGCGGCAACGGGGACACGGGGGGGACACGGGGGACACGCGCCGCCCCCGCGGCCACCGGCGCCGCAGCTGCCACCGGCACCGCGGTCACCAGCGCCGGCACCGCCGGCACCAGCACCACCGGCACCGCCGGCACCGTCCCCACTGTCACTGTCCCCACTGTCACCATCACCGTCCCCTCTGTCACCATCCCCACTGTCACCATCACCACTGTCACCGTCCCCACTGTCACCATCACCGTCCCCTCTGTCACCGTCACCACTGTCACCATCACCACTGTCACCATCACCACTGTCACCGTCCCCACTGTCACTGTCCCCACTGTCACCATCACCGTCCCCTCTGTCACCGTCACCACTGTCACCGTCCCCACTGTCACCGTCCCCACTGTCACCATCACCGTCCCCTCTGTCACCGTCACCACTGTCACCATCACCACTGTCACCGTCCCCACTGTCACTGTCCCCACTGTCACCATCACCATCCCCACTGTCACCGTCCCCACTGTCACCGTCCCCACTGTCGCTGTCCTCACTGTCACCACCGCCGTTGTCACCGTCACCACTGTCACCAGTGTCACCGTCCCCACTGTCACCATCACCACTGTCACTGTCACCACTGTCACCACTGTCACCGTCCCCACTGTCGCCGTCCCCACTGTCGCTGTCCTCACTGTCACCACCGCCGTTGTCACCATCACCGCTGTCACTGTCATCACTGTCACCATCACCACCGTCACCATCACCACTGTCACCATCACTGTCCCCACTGTCACCACCGCCACTGTCACTGTCACCACTGTCACCGTCTCCATCCCCACTGTCACCAGTGTCACCATCACCGCTGTCACTGTCACCACTGTCACCATCACCACTGTCACCGTCACCACTGTCACCGTCTCCATCCCCACTGTCACCAGTGTCACCACCGCCACTGTCACTGTCACCACTGTCACCATCACCACTGTCACCGTCACCACTGTCACCATCACTGTCCCCACTGTCACCACCGCCACTGTCACCGTCACCACTGTCACCGTCTCCATCCCCACTGTCACCAGTGTCACCATCACCGCTGTCACTGTCACCACTGTCACCATCACCACTGTCACCATCACCACCGTCACCATCACCACTGTCACCATCACTGTCCCCACTGTCACCACCGCCACTGTCACTGTCACCACTGTCACCGTCACCATCCCCACTGTCACCAGTGTCACCATCCCCACTGTCACCACTGTCACTGTGGCCACTGTCACCATCACCATGATCACTGTCACTGTCACCATCGCCACTGTCACCATCCCTGTCCCCACTGTCACCAGTGTCTCTGTCACCACTGTCACCGTGGCCACTGTCACCATCGCCATGATCACTGTCACCATCACCGCTGTCACTGTCACCACTGTCACTGTCACTGTCCCCACTGTCACCACCACCACGGCCGCTGTCACCACAGCCACGTGCCGCCGCTGTCACCATGGTCACTGTCACCACTGTCACCAGCATCACCTGCACCACCAGTGTCACCGTCTGCAGCCACCGCCGGTGTCACTGTCCCCACTGTCACCACCACCGGTGTCACTGTCACCACTGTCACCACCGCCAGTGTCACTGTCCCCACTGTCACCACCACCGGTGTCACTGTCACCACCACCACGGCCACCACCGTTCCCAGCGCCCCCAGTGTCACCATCCCCCCCACACCTGGTGCCCCATGTCCGGTCCCCCCCCCACGCGTGTCCCTTTGGTGACACGTGTGTCCCCCCCTCGCGCGCGGCAGCGGGGGGGGGGCGTGGCCTCGTCACCCCGGGCAACGCCGGCCCCGCCCCCAGCCCAGGCCACGCCCCCAAACCCCAGGCCACGCCCCCCGCCTCCCGGGGGGGCGGGGCCAGCGCGCAGGCGCGCGGGGGCGGAGCGAGTGCGCACGCGCGGGGCGGCGGCGGCGGCGGCGGGAGCGGAGCGGGGGGTGAGTGTGAAACACGGCGAGTGTGCAACGGGCGAGTGTGCAACGGGCGAGCGAGTGTGCAACGGGGCGTGCAAAGGGCGAACGAGCGTGCAAAGGGCGAGCGAGTGCAAAGGGTGAATGAGTGTGCAAATGGTGATCGAGTGTGCAAAGGGGGTGAGTGCAGAGGGCGCGTGTGCGGAGGGGAGGGGGAGCGTGCAACGGGCCAAGCGTGCAGAGCCCCACACGAGCCCTTAAGGGTGGGGGGGCGAGCGTGCAAAAGTGGGGACGAGCGTGCAAGGGCAGGAGCGGGTGTGCAAGGGCGGGCAGGAGCGCGCGCGCGAGGCTCGGGGGCGCGTGTGCAACGAGCGCGCCCGGCTGCGGGTGCGCGTGCGCGGGGCCGAGCGCGCGCACGGCCCGGGGGGGGGCGTGCAAAGCTGGGGGGGGCGCGCGTGCACGGGCTGGGGGCGACAGGGAGCGCGCGAGGCCTGGGGGGTGTGCAAGGAGCCAGGTGAGCGTGCACGGCTCCAGCAGAGCGCGCATGGCCTGGGGGCAGCGTGCACGGCCCCTGGTGCAAATGTGAGCGTGCACAGCCCCGTGCGAGCATGCAGGGCCCAGGGTGAGCGTGCACGGCTCCTGGTGCAAGGGCGAGTGTGCACAGCCTGGGGTGAGCACGCACGGCCCCTCGTGCAAGCGAGAGTGTGCGTGGCCTGGGAGTAGCGTGCAAGGCTCAGGTTGAGTGTGCAAGGCCCCTTGTGCAAGCGTGAGTGTGCACAACACGCAGTGAGCGTGCACGTCCCAGGTTGAGTGTGCAAGGCCCTGGTTGAGTGTGCAAGGCTCAGGTTGAGTGTGCAAGGCCCCTGGTGCGAGTGTGAGCGTGCACAGCCCACAGTGAGTGTGCACGGCCACGGTTGAGTGTGCAAGGCTCGGGGTGAGTGTGCAAGGCCCCTGGTGCGAGTGTGAGCGTGCACAGCCTGCAGTGAGCGTGCAAGGCCCTGGGTGAGTGTGCACGGCCCCTGGTGCGAGCGTGAGTGTGCACGGCCCTGGTTGAGTGTGCAAAGCTCAGGGTGAGTGTGCACAGCCCTGGTGAGCGTGCAAGGCCCCGGGTGAGTGTGCACGACCCGCAGTGAGTGTGCAAGGCTCGGGCTGAGTGTGCACGACCCGCAGTCAGCGTGCAAGGCCCCGGGTGAGCGTGCAAGGCTGGTGGTGAGCGTGCGCGGCCCCCGCCCCCCCGCGGTGCCCCCGTTGCACACGCGCGTGCGGAGGCCGCGATGCCGCCCCCCCCGGGCGCCGGCCGGGGCCCCCCCGGGCAGCTCTAGGGCGCCATGTGGGGCCCCCCCCAGCCGGGCCCCCCCCCCTGGGCGCTGCGGGGGACCCTGGGACCCCCCCCCGGCCCCCGGCTCAGCCTGGAGGGCAGCAGGACCCTGGCCGGTACGGAGCGGGGGGGGGTGGGGGGGGCAGAGGTCGGGGGGGGCCGGGGGGACCCCCCGATGCTGGGGACAGTTTGGGGGGGGCAGAGGTCGAGGGAAAACTGGGGACAGAGGTTGGGGGTCCCCAAGGGGAGGGGGGAAAGGGGGGGGGGCTGAGGTGGGGAGGGGGGGCAGAATCGGGGAGGGGGGGCAGAATCGGGGGGGTGGTCTGGGGGACCCCAAAATGGGGGCAGAGTTGGGGGGGGCAGAGTCTGGGACCTCCCCCCAGGGCCAGGGCTGGAGCCCCAAACCCTCCCCGGACACCTGGGTCCCCTCCCTGGACTCCTGGGTCCCCCCAAATCCTCCCTGGTCACTGGGTCCCCTTCCCGGACTCCTGGGTCCCCCCCAAACCTTTCCCGGACTCCTGGGTCCCCTTCCTGGACTCCTGGGTGCCCCCGGACGCCTGGGTCCCCCCGGACTCCTGGGTCCCCCCAAATCCTCCCTGGTCCCCTCACAGGACACCTGGGTCCCCCCGGACGCCTGGGTCCCTCGGTTCCAGCCCCGCAGCGGGGGGCGGGGGTCCCCGGACGCCTGGGTCCCTCAGTTCCAGCCCCGCAGCGGGTGGAAGGGGGTGGGGGTCCCCCCGGACGCCTGGGTCCCCCCAAATCCTCCCTGGTCCCTGGGTCCCCTCACAGGACACCTGGGTCCCCCTGGATGCCTGGGTCCCCCCGGACGCCTGGGTCCCCCCAAATCCTCCCTGGTCCCTGGGTCCCCTCGCAGGACTCCTGGGTCCCCTCCCTGGACTCCTGGGTTCCCCCGGACGCCTGGGTCCCCCCGGACGCCTGGGTCCCTCGGTCCCAGCCCCGCAGCGGGTGGCGGGGGGGGGGGGTTCCCCCGGACGCCTGGGTCCCCCCCTCACGTGTCCCCCCCAGATTACCACGGCGGGCGCTCGCGCAGGAAGAGCGTCCCCGGGGGGAAGCAGCTCAGCATCAACATGGACGCCCCGCCCGCCCCGCCCTTCCGGCCCTCGGTGAGCCCCGCCCCCCCGCGCGGCACACGCACACGTATGTTGCCATGGTAACCCCCCCCCCCCCCCCCGTGGTCACCCCGCTCACGCGTTGCCGTGGTTACCCCAGTCCCACACCTGTATGTTGCCATGGTTGCCTCCATCCACCCCCCGTGGTCACCCCGCTCACGCGTTGCCATGGTTACCTCCACCCCCCCCGTTACCCCACTCATGCGTTGCCATGGTTACCTCCATCCACCCCCTGTGGTCACCCCGCTCATGCGTTGCCATGGTTACTTCCACCCCCCCCACTTTACCCCACTCATTCATTGCCATGGTTACCCCCATCCCACCCCCGTGGTCACCCCGCTCATGTGTTGCCATGGTTACCCCCATCCCACCCCCGTGGTCACCCCGCTCATGTGTTGCCATGGTTACACCGGTCCTGCGCCTGTATGTTGCCATGGTTGCCTCCATCCACCCCCCCCATCACCCCGCTCATGCGTTGCCATGGTTACCCCATCCGGACCCCCCGTCACCCCGCTCACGTGTTGCTGTGGTTACCCCGGTCCTGCGCCTGTATGTTGCCATGGTTACCTCCACCCCCCGGTTACCCCGCTCCCACGTTGCCATGGTTACGGCAGGGCTGCCCATTGCTGCGGTTACCGCGCTCCTGCCCCCCCCCGTGTCACCGCTGTGTCGTGTCGTCGTCCCCCCCGTTGCCATGGTTACCGTGTGGTTCCACCCGCTCCTCCACATCTCTGTTGCCGTGGCAACCCCGGTCTGATGCTCCCCGTCGCCATGGCAACCCTGATGCTTTGGGCTCCCGTGTTACCATGGTAACCTCTGTCCTTTGCCCCCCCCCCATTACCATGGTAACCTTGGTCCTTTGCCCCATCACCGTGGCAACCCAGGCTCCCCGTTGCCATGGTAACCATGATGCTTTGCCCCCATCACTGGCAACCCTGGTCCTTCCCCCCCACGTTACCGCGGTAACCTTAGTCCTTTGCCCTCTGTTACTATGGCAACCCCGGCCCTTTGCCCCCCATCGCCATGGTAACCCGGGTCCTTCTCCCCGTGTTACCGCGGTAACCTCAGTCCTTTGCCCCCCCGTTGCCATGGCATCCCGGTCCTTTGCCCCCCATCACCGTGGCAACCCAGGTTCCCGTTGCCATGGTAGCCCTGATGCTTTGCCCCCATCACCACGACAACCCTGGTCCTTCCCCCCCGCGTTACCGCGGTAACCTCTGTCCTTTGCCCCCCCACATTACCATGGTAACCTCTGTCCTTTGCCCCCCCACATTACCATGGTAACCTCTGTCCTTTGCCCCCCCACATTACCATGGTAACCTCTGTCCGCTGCCCCATCACCGCGGCAACCCAGGTTCCCGTCGCCACGGTAACCCTGATGCTTTACCCCAATCACCATGACAACCCTGGTCCTCCCCCCCGCGTTACCGCGGTAACCTCAGTCCTTTGCCCCCATCGCCATGGTAACCCGGGTCCCCATCACCATGGCAACCCTGATGCTTTGCCCCCCTCACTGACAACCCTGGTCCTTCCCCCCGCGTTACCGCGGTAACCTCAGCCCCTCGCCCCCATTGCCGTGGCACCCCCGGCCCGCGCGCCCCCCCCCCCCCCCCCGTCGCCATGGTACCCGGGCCCCCGTCGCCATGGCGACCGGGCCCCCTCAGCCCCCTGTACCCCAGCAAGGCTTCCTGAGCCGCCGCCTCAAGAGCTCCATCAAGCGCACCAAGAGCCAGCCCAAGCTGGACCGCACCAGCAGCTTCCGGCAGATCCTGCCGCGCTTCCGCAGCGCCGACCACGACAGGTGGGGACGCGCTGGGACAAGGGGGGGACATGACGGGGACAGGGTGGGGACAGGACAGGGACACCCTGGGGACAGCACGGGGACAAGGTGGGGACATGATGGGGACAGCACGGGGACACCCCGGGGGCAGGACTGGGACAGAACAGGGACAAGATGGGGACAGCATGGGGACACCCAGGGACAGGACGGGGACACCTGGGGACAAGATGGGGACAAGGTGGGGACAGCACAGGGACAAGATGGGTACAACACGGGGACACCCAGGGGCAGGACGGGGACACCCGGGGACACCCCTGGGACGGGACAGGGACACCGGGGGACAGGACGGGGACAAGGTGGGGACAGCATGGGGACAGCACGAGGACAGCACGGGGACACCCGTGGACAGGATGGGGACAGTGTGGGGACAAGGTGGGGACATGACAGGGATAGGACGGGGACACCCCGGGACAGGACAGGGACACCCCGGGGACAAGATGGGGACAAGATGGGGACAGCATGGGGACACCCATGGACAGGATGGGGATAGGACAGGGACAGCACAGGGACACCCAGGGGCAGGATGGGGACACCTGGGGACACCCCTGGGACAGGACGGGGACAGTGTGGGGACACCTGGGGACAAGATGGGGACACCCCAGGGACAGCATGAGGACAGGATGGGGACAGGACGGGGACACCTGGGGACACCCAGGGACAGGATGGGGACACCTGGGGACAGGAGAGGGACAGCACGGGGACAAGGTGGGGACAGCATGGGGACATCCCAGGGACGGGACAGGGACAGGACGGGGACACCCTGGGGACACCCTGGGGACACCCCAGGGGCAGCGCTGGGGGAGCAGGGAGCAGGTTGTTGGGTGGGGGGACACCCCAGGGACACCGTGGGGACAGCTCAGGGACACCCCGGGGACACCCCAGGGACAATCCTGCTCCCCCATGTCCCCAGGATGGGCACAAGAATGTCCCCATTGTCCCCACGGGTGACAGGTTCCCAGTGTCCCCATTGTCCCCATGTGTGACAGGTACCACCTGTCCCCCAGTGTCCCCATGTGTGACAGGTCCCCAGTGTCCCCACATGTGACAGGCTCCCCTTGTCCCCATTGTCCCCACGTGTGACAAGCCCCTGCTGTCCCCGCCCCCACCTTGGGGACACATTTGGGACCAGGTGGCACCGCCGTCACTTGTCACCGGTGGGTGTGACGCGCTGGCGCCCGTCCCGGTGTCCCCGTCACCGCCCGTGGGGTCGGTCCCGTGTCCTCGGTGTCCCCTGGGATGTCCCTTGTCCCCAGGGGATGGAGTTTCCTGTCCCCGTGTCCCCAGGGAGGGTCCCTTGGGACGTCCCCTGGGTGCCGGGGATGTCCCTTGTCCCCAAGGGGAGGGTATTTTTAGCAGCCCCCCCGGGTGCCGGTGACGTTGGGGACATGGGGACACATTGGGGACACATTGGGGACACGGGGACATGGGGCCGTGGCCGCTGCTGACGCAGCCCTGGGGATAAATTTGGCGCCCGGGGGCGGCTCCGCGGCTGCCGGGGGGCCCGGACGCCTGGGTCCCTTTTGGCAGGGGGGGCCTGGATGTCTGGATCGCCCCCTTGATTTGGGGGGTGGCTCATACCTGGATCCCCCTGCTTTTGGGGTGCCCGGACGCCTGGGTCCTCCCATTTTGAGTTAGGGGTCCCCGGACGCCTGGGTCCTCCCAGGTCCTCCCTGGGTCCTCCCCCTTTTATGAGGGGGGGCGGGTCCGGACGCCTGGGTCCCCTGTGACTTTGAAGCCCCGGACGCCTGGGTCCTCCCATTTTGAGTTAGGGGGTCCCGGACGCCTGGGTCCTCCCATTTTGGGGTGGGGGGAGCATGAGCACCTGTGTCCCCTTCACGAGGGGGGGCGGGTCCGGACGCCTGGGTCCCCTGTGACTTTGTCACCCCGGACGCCTGGGTCCCCCGTGACTTTGTTTCCCTGGACGCCTGGGTCCCACGTGACTTTGTTTCCCCGGACGCCTGGGTCCCCCGTGACTTTGTTTCCCCGGACGCCTGGGTCCCCTGTGACCTTGTCACCCCGGACGCTTGGGTCCCCCGTGACTTTGTCACCCCGGACGCTTGGGTCCCCTGTGACTTTGTCTCCCCGGACGCCTGGGTCCCCCGTGACTTTGTCACCCCGGACGCTTGGGTCCCCCGTGACTTTGTCTCCCCGGACGCCTGGGTCCCCTGTGACCTTGTCACCCCGGACGCCTGGGTCCCCCCCCCGGCTTTGCGTCCCCAACCTCCCGCGTCCCCCGGTGTTTCGGGGCGCGGGGTCAGTCCCGGGCGCCCCCCCCCGCCCTGACTGTGTGTCTCTCTGTCCGTCCGTCCGTCCCGCCGCCGCGGACGCTGGGTCCCCAGGTCCCCCGTGCGGACGCCCCAGGTACCCCCCGCCCTGCACTCAGCACCCGGCCCCCCAGCACCCCCCCCCGCTCGCATGGCCGCACCGCCCCCCCCAGGCACCCCTCCCCCACCCCCGCCCCTCCCCCCCCCAGCAGCACGCCCCTCCCCCGCGCAGGGCCCGCCTGATGCAGAGCTTCAAGGAGTCGCACTCGCACGAGTCGCTGCTGAGCCCCAGCAGCGCGGCCGAGGCGCTGGAGCTCAACCTGGACGAGGACTCCATCATCAAGGCCGTGCACAGCAGCATCCTGGGCCAGGAGTTCTGCTTCGAGGTGCGGCCCCTCCCCCGCGCCCCCCCCGGCGTGGTGGCACCCGTGGGTGTCGCCCCCCCACCCCGTGGTGGCACCGGCGGCCGCTCACGGGTGTCACCCCCAGGTCACCACGGCCTCGGGGACCAAGTGCTTCGCCTGCCGCTCGGCCGCCGAGAGGGACAAGTGGATCGAGAACCTGCAGAGGGCGGTGAAGCCCAATAAGGTGGGGGAGGGGGTGGTTGGCGGCGGGGATGGTCAACTGGTGGGGGTGGCGATGGTCAGCTGGTTGGGATGGTCAACTGGTGGGAATGGGGATGGTCAACTGGTTGGGATGGTCAACTGGTGGGAATGGGGATGGTCAACCAGTAGGAATTGGGATCATCAACTGGTGGGGATGGGGGTGGTCAACTGGTTGGGATGGTCAACTGGTGGGGATGGGGGTGGTCAACTGGTGGGAATGGGAATGGTCAACTGGTGGGAATGGGAATGGTCAACTGGTTGGGATGGTCAACTGGTGGGAATGGGGATGGTCAACCAGTAGGAATTGGGATCATCAACTGGTGGGGATGGGGGTGGTCAACTGGTGGGGATGGGGATGATCAACTGGTTGGGATGGTCAACTGGTTGGGATGGTCAACTGGTTGGGATGGTCAGCTGGTTGGGGATGGTCAACTGGTTGGGATGGTCAACTGGTTGGGGATGGTCAACTGGTTGGGGATGGTCAACTGGTTGGGATGGTCAACTGGTTGGGATGGGGATGGTCAACCAGTAGGAATTGGGATCATCAACTGGTTGGGATGGGGGTGGTCAACTGGTGGGGATGGGGATGGTCAACTGGTGGGAATGGGGATGGTCAACTGGTTGGGATGGTCAACTGGTGGGAATGGGGATGGTCAACTGGTGGGAATGGTCAACTGGTGGGAATGGGGATGGTCAACCAGTAGGAATTGGGATCATCAACTGGTGGGGATGGGGATGGTCAACTGGTTGGGATGGTCAACTGGTTGGGATGGGGATGGTCAACCAGTAGGAATTGGGATCATCAACTGGTGGGGATGGGGATGGTCAACTGGTTGGGATGGTCAACTGGTTGGGGATGGGAATGATCAACTGGTTGGGATGGTCAACTGGTTGGGATGGGCATGGTCAACCAGTAGGAATTGGGATCATCAACTGGTTGGGATGGGGGTGGTCAACTGGTGGGGATGGGGATGGTCAACTGGTGGGAATGGGGATGGTCAACTGGTTGGGATGGTCAACTGGTGGGAATGGCGATGGTCAACTGGTTGGGATGGTCAACTGGTGGGAATGGGGATGGTCAACTGGTGGGAATGGGGATGGTCAACCAGTAGGAATTGGGATCATCAACTGGTGGGGATGGGGGTGGTCAACTGGTGGGGATGGGGATGGTCAACTGGTTGGGATGGTCAACTGGTTGGGGATGGTCAACTGGTTGGGATGGTCAACTGGTTGGGATGGGGATGGTCAACCAGTAGGAATTGGGATCATTAACTGGTGGGGATGGGGGTGGTCAACTGGTGGGGATGGGGATGATCAACTGGTTGGGATGGTCAACTGGTGGGGATGGGGATGGTCAACTGGTGGGAGTGGGGATGGTCAACTGGTTGGGATGGGGGTGGTCAACTGGTGGGGATGGGGATGGTCAACTGGTGGGAGTGGGGATGGTCAACTGGTTGGGATGGGGGTGGTCAACTGGTGGGGATGGGGATGGTCAACTGGTTGGGACGGGGTTGGTCAACCAGTAGGAATGGGGATGGTCAACCGGTGGGAATGGGGATGGTCAACTGGTGAGAATGGCAATGGTAAACTGGTGGAGATGGAGGTGGTCAACTGGTTGGGATGGGGATGGTCAACTGGTTGGGATGGGGATGGTCAACTGGTTGGGATGGTCAACTGGTGGGGATGGTCAACTGGTTGGGATGGTCAACTGGTGGGGATGTGGTTGGTCAACCCCCAGCTCCCCACGCACCATCCCCACGCCCCCACCTGTCCCCATGACCCCCACTGTCCCCATGACCCCCACTGTCCCCATGTCCCCCACCCGTCCCCACGTCCCCCGCCGACCCCGCTCCCCCCGCAGGACAACAGCCGGCGCGTGGACAACGTGCTGAAGCTGTGGGTGATCGAGGCGCGCGACCTGCCCCCCAAGAAGCGCTACTACTGCGAGCTGTGCCTGGACGACATGCTGTACGCGCGCACCACCAGCAAGGCGCGCACCGACAACGTCTTCTGGGGCGAGCACTTCGAGTTCAACAACCTGCCGGCCGTGCGCACCATCCGCCTGCACCTCTACAAGGACACGGACAAGAAGCGCAAGAAGGACAAGAGCAACTACGTGGGGATGGTGAGCATCCCCATCGCCAGCGTGACCGGGCGGCACTTCGCCGAGCAGTGGTACCCGCTGAGCCAGCCCAGCGGCAGCAAGGCCAAGGCCGGCTGCCCGGCGCTGCGCGTCAAGAGCCGCTTCCAGACCATGAGCATCCTGCCCATGGAGCTCTACAAGGAGTTCGCCGAGTACGTCACCAACAACTACCGCATGCTGTGCGCGGTGCTGGAGCCCGTGCTCAGCGTCAAGAGCAAGGAGGAGGTGGCCTGCGCCCTGGTGCACATCCTGCAGAGCACCGGCAAGGCCAAGGTGGGGGCGGGGAGGGGGAGGGGCGGGGGGGGAGGGGAGAAGGGGTGGGGGGGTGGGTAGGTGGAGAACGTGGATGGATGGATGGATGGAGAACATGGATGGATGGAGAATGTGGATGGATGGAGAATGTGGATGGATGGAGAACATGGATGGATGGAGAACGTGGATGGATGGATGGAGAACGTGGATGGATGGAGAACGTGGATGGATGGAGAATGTGGATGGATGGATGGAGAACATGGATGGATGGAGAATGTGGATGGATGGATGGAGAACGTGGATGGATGGAGAACATGGATGGATGGAGAACGTGGATGGATGGAGAACGTGGATGGATGGAGAACGTGGATGGATGGAGAATGTGGATGGATGGATGGATGGATGGAGAACGTGGATGGATGGAGAACATGGATGGATGGAGAATGTGGATGGATGGATGGAGAACATGGATGGATGGAGAATGTGGATGGATGGATGGAGAACGTGGATGGATGGAGAACATGGATGGATGGAGAATGTGGATGGATGGAGAACGTGGATGGATGGAGAACGTGGATGGATGGAGAATGTGGATGGATGGATGGATGGATGGAGAACGTGGATGGATGGAGAACACGGATGGATGGAGAATGTGGATGGATGGAGAACGTGGATGGATGGAGAACGTGGATGGGTGGAGAACGTGGATGGGTGGAGAACGTGGATGGATGGAGAATGTGGATGGATGGAGAACGTGGATGGATGGAGAATGTGGATGGATGGATGGAGAACGTGGATGGATGGAGAACGTGGATGGATGGAGAACGTGGATGGGTGGAGAACGTGGATGGATGGAGAATGTGGATGGATGGAGAACATGGATGGATGGAGAATGTGGATGGATGGATGGAGAACGTGGATGGATGGAGAACGTGGATGGATGGAGAATGTGGATGGATGGATGGAGAACATGGATGGATGGAGAACATGGATGGATGGAGAACGTGGATGGATGGAGAATGTGGATGGATGGATGGAGAACGTGGATGGATGGAGAACGTGGATGGATGGAGAACGTGGATGGATGGAGAACACGGATGGATGGAGAATGTGGATGGATGGATGGAGAACGTGGATGGATGGAGAACGTGGATGGATGGAGAACATGGATGGATGGAGAATGTGGATGGATGGAGAACGTGGATGGATGGAGAACACGGATGGATGGAGAATGTGGATGGATGGATGGATGGATGGATGGAGAACGTGGATGGATGGAGAACATGGATGGATGGAGAATGTGGATGGATGGATGGATGGATGGATGGATGGATGGATGGAGAACGTGGATGGATGGAGAACGTGGATGGATGGAGAATGTGGATGGATGGAGAACATGGATGGATGGAGAATGTGGATGGATGGATGGAGAACGTGGATGGATGGAGAACATGGATGGATGGAGAACGTGGATGGATGGAGAACATGGATGGATGGAGAATGTGGATGGATGGATGGAGAACGTGGATGGATGGAGAACATGGATGGATGGAGAATGTGGATGGATGGATGGAGAACGTGGATGGATGGAGAACGTGGATGGATGGAGAACGTGGATGGATGGAGAACGTGGATGGATGGAGAACGTGGATGGATGGAGAATGTGGATGGATGGATGGAGAACGTGGATGGATGGAGAACATGGATGGATGGAGAATGTGGATGGATGGATGGAGAACGTGGATGGATGGAGAACATGGATGGATGGAGAATGTGGATGGATGGATGGAGAACGTGGATGGATGGAGAACATGGATGGATGGAGAATGTGGATGGATGGATGGAGAACGTGGATGGATGGAGAACATGGATGGATGGAGAACGTGGATGGATGGAGAACGTGGATGGATGGAGAACGTGGATGGATGGAGAACGTGGATGGATGGATGGAGAACGTGGATGGGTGGAGAACATGGATGGAGAACATGGATGGATGGATGGAGAACATGGATGGATGGAGAACATGAGTGGATGGTTGGACTGGTGGAGAAGAACATGCATGGATGGATGGAGAACAACTTGGATGATTGGATGGATGGAGAACAACTTGGATGGTTGGGTAGACGGATGGATGGGTGGAGGGTTGGATAGATGGATGGATGGATGGATGGAGAAGAACATGGATGGATGGATGGAGAAGAATGTGGCTGGATGGACGGACGGATGGACAGAAGGCTGCAGGGAGGGTGGGCGTGGCCAGCACTGGGCTGCCCTGATGGCTGTGGGCAGGACTTCCTGTCGGACATGGCCATGACGGAGGTGGATCGGTTCATGGACCGGGAGCACCTGATCTTCCGGGAGAACACGCTCGCCACCAAAGCCATAGAGGAGTATCTGAAACTCATCGGCCAGAAATACCTCAAGGACGCCATCGGTGAGTCCAGCACCGCGGGACGTCCTCGGCACGGCCGGGTCACCGTCATCGCCGTGGGCCCGTGGGTGGTCACCACATGGTCAGATCTCCATTGACATGGCCGTGGGACCGTGGGTGGTCACCACGGGGACAGATCTCCATTGATGTGGTTATGAGATGGTTGGGTGGTCTCTGGCCGCACCCCATTGACATGGTTATGGGATGGTTGGGTGGTCACCATGGGGGCAGATCTCCATTGACATGGCCGTGGGATGGTGGGTGGTCCCTGGCCCCACTTAGTCCCCATTGAGGTGGTTATGAGATGGTTGGGTGGTCTCTGGCCCCACCCCATTGACATGGTTATGGGATGGCTGGGTGGTCACCATGGGGTCAGATCTCCATTGACATGGCCGTGGGACCCTGAGTGGTCAGCACATGGTCAGATCTCCATTGAGGTGGTTATGAGATGGTTGGGTGGTCTCTGGCCCCACCCCATTGACATGGCCATGGGATGGTGGGTGGTCCCTGGCCCCACCCCATTGACATGTTTATGGGATGGCTGGGTGGTCACCATGGGGGCAGATCTCCATTGACATGGCCGTGGGACCATGAGTGGTCAGCACATGGTCAGATCTCCATTGAGGTGGTTATGAGATGGTTGGGTGGTCTCTGGCCCCACCCCATTGACATGGTTATGGGATGGTTGGGTGGTCACCATGGGGGCAGATCTCCATTGACATGGCCGTGGGATGGTGGGTGGTCACCATGGGGGCAGATCTCCATTGACATGGCCGTGGGATGGTGGGTGGTCACCATGGGGTCAGATCTCCATTGACATGGCCATGGGACCGCGGGTGGTCACCATGGGGGCAGATCTCCATTGACATGGCCGTGGGATGGTGGGTGGTCTCTGGCCCCACCCCATTGACATGGCCATGGGATGGTGGGTGGTCACCATGTGGTCAGATCTCCATTGACATGGCCATGGGATGGTGGGTGGTCTCTGGCCCCACCCCATTGACATGGTTATGGGATGGTTGGGTGGTCCCTTCTCATGGCCACGTCCCCTTGGGGTGGCCATGGGACAGTTGGGTGGTCCCTGGCCCCGCTTTGTCCATGGTGACCTGGCTCTGAGGTGGTCGGGCGGTCCCCCCTCGTGGCCACGTCCCCCCGGTCCCCCCCGTGACCCCCCGCCCCCGCAGGCGAGTTCATCCGCGCGCTGTACGAGTCGGAGGAGAACTGCGAGGTGGACCCCATGAAGTGCTCGGCGTCCACGCTGGCCGACCACCAGGCCAACCTGCGCATGTGCTGCGAGCTGGCGCTCTGCAAGGTGGTCAACTCGCACTGGTGAGTGCGGGGGGGCCGGCGCGCGCGGCGCCCGCGGCCCCGCGTGACCCCCGTCCCGCAGCGTGTTCCCGCGGGAGCTCAAGGAGGTGTTCGCGTCGTGGCGCCTGCGCTGCGCCGAGCGCGGCCGCGAGGACGTCGCCGACCGGCTCATCAGCGCCTCGCTGTTCCTGCGCTTCCTGTGCCCGGCCGTCATGTCCCCGAGCCTCTTCGGGCTGATGCAGGAGTACCCGGACGAGCAGACGGCGCGCACGCTCACGCTCATCGCCAAGGTCATCCAGAACCTGGCCAACTTCACCAAGTGAGCGGCGGGGGCGGGGGGAGGGAGGGGCGGGGGGTGGGCGGAGGATGGACGGACGGACGGAAGGTGGGCGGATGGAGGGACAGAAGATGGATGGATGGATGGATGGACAGGTGGATGGATGGGTGGACAGAAGATGGATGGATAGACGGATGGATGGATGGATGGACAGAAGATGGATGGATGGATGGACAGAAGATGCATGGATAGACGGATGGCTGGATAGACGGATGGATGGACAGAAGATGGATGGATGGACATGAAGATGGATGCATAGAAGATGGATGGACATGATGATGGATGGATGGACATAGAGATGGATGGATGGATGGATGGACAGAAGATGGGTGGGTGGATGGGCAGAAGATGGATGGATGGACAGAAGATGGATGGATGGATGGACATGAAGATGGATGGATGGATGGGCAGAAGATGGGTGGATGGACAGAAGATGGATGGATGGATGGACAGAAGATGGGTGGATGGATGGACAGGAGATGGATGGATGGATGGACATGAAGATGGATGGATGGACAGAAGATGGATGGATGGATGGATGGACGGACGAGTTGATGGACCATGGTTGGGAAATCCACGGGTGGGTTGATGGATGGACTGAAAGCAGAGGGATGGACAGAAGACGCATGAGCTGATGGGTGATGGGTGGAACATGGGTGGTGGAGCCCAGCGGGTGGTGGAGCCCAGCGGGTGGTGGAGCCCAGTGGGTGGTGGAGCCCAGGGGGTGGTGGAGCCCAGTGGGTGGTGGAGCTGCAGTGGATGGTGGAGCTGCAGTAGATGGTGGAGCCCAGTGGGTGGTGGAGCCCAGTGGGTGGTGGAGCTGCAGTGGATGGTGGAGCCGCAGTGGATGGTGGAGCCGCAGTGGATGGTGGAGCCCAGTGGATGGTGGAGCCCAGGGGGTGGTGGAGCTGCAGTAGATGGTGGAGCCCAGTGGGTGGTGGAGCTGCAGTGGATGGTGGAGCCCAGTGGGTGGTGGAGCCCAGGGGGTGGTGGAGCCCAGCGGGTGGTGGAGGTGGCTGAAGAGCAGACGCCCCATTATGGAGGAGCACCCGGAACCCGGCGGAGCGGAGGGGCCGCGGTGACCGCGGTGACCGCGGCGACGCGTCCCCAGGTTCGGCAGCAAGGAGGAGTACATGGCCTTCATGAACGAGTTCCTGGAGCTGGAGTGGACCAGCATGCAGCAGTTCCTGTACGAGATCTCCAACCTGGACACCCTGACCAACAGCACCAGCTTCGAGGGCTACATCGACCTGGGCCGCGAGCTCTCCACGCTGCACGCGCTGCTCTGGGAGGTCATGTCCCAGCTCAGCAAGGTACCGCCGGGACGGCAATGGGGTCCCGCCCACCCACGGCCCACCCACCCACGGCCCACCCACCCACGTCCCAACACGGGAGGTCACTGGGGTCCCATCCACCCACGTCCCACCATGGGAGGTCAATGAGGTCCCATCCACCCATGTCCCACCATGGGAGGTCCTTGGGGTCCCACCCACCCATGTCCCACCATGGGAGGTCAATGAGGTCCCACCCACCCATGTGCCACCATGGGAGGTCAATGAGGTCCCATCCACCCACGTCCCACCATGGGAGGTCAATGAGGTCCCATCCACCCACGTCCCACCATGGGAGGTCACTGGGGTCCCACCCACCCGAGTTCCACCATGGGAGGTCAATGAGGTCCCACCCACCCACGTCCCACCATGGGAGGTCAATGAGGTCCCATCCACCCATGTCCCACCATGGGAGGTCAATGAGGTCCCACCCACCCACATCCCACCATGGGAGGTCAATGAGGTCCCACCCACCCACGTCCCACCACGGGAGGTCACTGGGGTCCCACCCACCCGAGTTCCACCATGGGAGGTCACTGGGGTCCCATCCACCCACGTCCCACCATGGGAGGTCACTGGGGTCCCATCCACCCACGTCCCACCATGGGAGGTCACTGGGGTCCCATCCACCCACGTCCCACCATGGGAGGTCACTGGGGTCCCATCCACCCGAGTTCCACCATGGGAGGTCACTGGGGTCCCACCCACCCACGTCCCACCACGGGAGGTCACTGGGGTCCCACCCACCCACGTCCCACCACGGGAGGTCACTGGGGTCCCACCCACCCATGTCCCACCACGGGAGGTCACTGGGGTCCCACCCACCCGAGTTCCACCATGGGAGGTCACTGGGGTCCCATCCACCCACGTCCCACCATGGGAGGTCACTGGGGTCCCATCCACCCACGTCCCACCATGGGAGGTCACTGGGGTCCCATCCACCCACGTCCCACCACGGGAGGTCACTGGGGTCCCACCCACCCATGTCCCACCATGGGAGTTCAATGAGGTCCCACCCACCCGAGTTCCACCATGGGAGGTCACTGGGGTCCCATCCACCCACGTCCCACCATGGGAGGTCAAGGAGGTCCCATGCCCCACCATGGGAGGTCACTGGGGCCCCACCCACCCATGTCCCACCACGGGAGGTCCTTGAGGTCCCATCCGCCCATGTCCCACCATGGGAGGTCCTTGGGGTCCCACCCACCCACGTCCCACCATGGGAGGTCAATGAGGTCCCATCCACCCACGTCCCACCATGGGAGTTCAATGAGGTCCCATCCACCCATGTCCCACCATGGGAGGTCAATGAGGTCCCATCCACCCACGTCCCACCATGGGAGGTCGCTGGGGTCCCATCCACCCACGTCCCACCATGGGAGGTCCTTGGGGTCCCATCCACCCACGTCCCACCACGAGAGGTCGCTGGGGTCCCACCCACCCATGTCCCACCACGGGAGGTCACTGGGGTCCCACCCACCCATGTGCCACCATGGGAGGTCAATGAGGTCCCATCCACCCATGTCCCACCACGGGAGGTCAAGGAGGTCCCATGTCCCACTATGGAAGGTCAATGAGGTCCCATCCACCCATGTCCCACCACGGGCGGTCCCAGGGCTCCCATGTCCCACCACGGGGTCCCGGGCTCCCAAGTCCCACCACGGGGTCCCGGGGTCCCATGTCCCACCACGGGGGTCCCAGGGCTCCCATATCCCACCACGGGAGGTCCCCGGGCTCCCATGTCCCCCCACGGGGGTCCCGGGCTCCATGGCCCGCGGTGGTTGCCGGGGCCCACGCCGCGCGTCCCGCAGGAGGCGCTGCTGAAGCTGGGCCCGCTGCCGCGGCTGCTGACCGACATCAGCGTGGCGCTGCGCAACCCGCACCTGCAGCGCCAGCCCAGCCAGGGCGAGCGCCTGCCCCCCAAGGGGCTGGTGCTGCGCGGCCCCTCGGCCGACCTGCAGCCCTACCTGGTGCGCGACCTCAACAGGTGGGACCCCCCGCCTCCTCGGGCCCCTCCGTCCCACGGCGCCACTTCCCATGGTGCTCCATCCCATGATACTGCATCCCATGGTCACTCCATCCCATGATACTGCATCCCATGATACTGCATCCCATGGTCACTCCATCCCATGATACTGCATCCCATGGTGCCTCCATCCCATGATACTCCATCCCATGATATTGCATCCCATGATACTGCATCCCATGATACTGCATCCCATGATACTGCATCCCATGATACTGCATCCCATGATACTCCATCCCATGGTGCCTCCATCCCATGATACTCCATCCCATGATACTGCATCCCATGATACTCCATCCCATGGTCCCTCCATCCCATGATACTGCATCCCATGATACTGCATCCCATGATACTGCATCCCATGATACTCCATCCCATGATACTGCATCCCATGGTCACTCCATCCCATGATACTGTATCCCATGATACTGCATCCCATGATACTCCATCCCATGGTGCCTCCATCCCGTGATACTGCATCCCATGATCACTCCATCCCATGATACTGCTTCCCGTGACACTGCATCCCATGATCACTCCATCCCATGATACTCCAACCCATGGTGCCTCCATCCCATGGTCCCTCCATCCCATGATACTCCATCCCATGGTGCCTCCATCCCATGATACTGCATCCCATGATACTCCATCCCATGATACTCCATCCCATGGTGCCTCCATCCCATGATGCTGCATCCCATGATACTCCATCCCATGATACTGCATCCCATGATACTCCATCCCATGATACTGCATCCCATGATACTCCATCCCATGGTGCCTCCATCCCATGATACTCCATCCCATGATACTCCATCCCATGGTACCACCATCCCTGTGGTTCTTCCATTCTCATCGTAGCTCCATCCCAGTCCCAGTGGTCCCTCCACCCCGTGGTGTCTCCATCCCCATGGTGTCTGCATCCTCATGGTAGCTCCATCCCTATGGTCTCTCCACCCCATGGTACGTCCATCCCTATGGTCTCTCCATCCCATGGTACGTTCATCCCCATGGTCTCTCCATCCCGTGGTCCCTCCATCCCATGGTCCCTCCATCCCGTGGTCCCTCCATCCCATGGTCCCTCCATCCCAAGATCCCTCCATCCCATGGTCCCTCCATCCCGAGGTCCCTCCATCCTCGTGCCATCTCCATCCCCATGAGGCCTCCACATCCCCCGGTACCTCGTGGTTTCCTTGCATCCCGCCCCCATTTCTCCCCACCGTGTCCCCTCATGTCCCCATGGTGTCCCCCCCATATTACCCCATGGCCCTGGGTCTCTCCTGGGGTGTCCCCCCGTGTTACCCCCGTGGCCCTGCGTCTCTCCTGGGGTGTCCCCCCGTGTTACCCCCGTGGCCCTGGGTCTCTCCTGGGGTGTCCCCCGACGGGGGTCCCTTGGTCACCCCCCCTCTGCCTTTGCAGCTCCATTGACCTCCAGTCCTACATGGTGCGGGGCCTCAACAGGTGGGTGGTGGGACGGGGTGGGAGGAGGATGGAGGTGGGACGGGAACGGGAGTGGGGGTGGGGTGGGGTGGGGTGGGATGGGGTGGAGATGGGGTGGGGTGGGGTGGGGTGGAGATGGAATGAGGATGGGATGGGATGGGGTGTGATGGAGATGGGACAGGATGGGATGGAGATGGGATGGGATGGAGTGGGATAGGATGGGATGGATGGGATGGAGATGGGGAGGGATGAGGATGGGATGGAGATGGGATGGGATGGAGATGGGATGGGATGGAGATGGGATGGGATGGAGTGGGATAGGATGGGATGGATGGGATGGAGATGGGGAGGGATGAGGATGGGATGGAGATGGGATGGGATGGAGTGGGATGGGATGGGTGGGATGGAGATGGGATGAGGATGGGATGGGATGGAGAAGGGATGGGATGGATGGGATGGAGATGGGATGGATGGGATGGAGATGGGATGGATGGGATGGAGATGGGATGGGATGGATGGGATGGAGATGGGATGGGATGAGGATGGGATGGAGATGGGATGAGGATGGGATGGAGATGGGATGGGATGGATGGGATGGAGATGGGATGGGATGGATTGGATGGAGATGGGGAGGGATGAGGATGGGATGGAGATGGGATGAGGATGGGAAGGATGGGATGGAGATGGGATGGGATGGAGATGGGATGGGATGGAGATGGGGAGGGATGAGGATGGGATGGATGGGATGGGATGGGATGGATGGGATGGGATGGAGATGGGATGGGATGGAGATGGGATGGGATGGATGGGATGGGATGGAGATGGGATGAGGATGGGATGGATGGGATGGAGATGGGATGGGATGGAGATGGGACGGAATGGGATGGGATGGAGATGGGATGGGATGGAGATGGGACGGAATGGGATGGGATGGAGACGCAGCCTGTGCCGCGTTGGTCCCACGTGCGCGTGTCCCCGTGTCCCGTGTCCGTGTCCCATTCCCGCGCCCCCCCCGCAGCTCCATGGAGGTGCCGCGCCTGCCGTCGCCGCCGCAGGAGAAGGGGCCGCAGGAGGTGCTGGTGCTGAGCCGCCCCCCCCTGGCGCGCTCGTCCCCCGCCTACTGCACCAGCAGCTCGGACCTGACGGAGCCCGAGGGCGGGCGGGGGGGCCCCCCCCTGGGCGTGGGCAAGAGCGTGTCCATGCTGGACCTGCAGGACGGGCGCGTGGACAGCGTGCCCAGCCTGCCCGCCGAGCTGCTGGCGGGGGGCGCCGCGCCGGGGGGGCTGCGGCCCGGCCGCCTGTCGCAGGGCAGCGCCTCCAGCCTGGCCCCCCCGCGCCTGGGGGTGCCGGAGCCGCCGCTGCGGGTGCCGCTCTCCTTCCAGAACCCCCTGTTCCACCTGGCGGCCGACGGGCCCCTGCGCGGCCCCGAGGCGCTGGGGGGGGGCGGCGGCGGCGGCGGGGGGGGGGACGGCCCCTTCGCGCCCCCCCCGGCCGCCCACCCGCACCCCCTGCACGTGTACAGCAAGAGCGAGGAGCTGGCGGCGCCGCCGGCGCCCAAGCACATCACGCACAGCCACAGCTACAGCGACGAGTTCGCGCGCCCGGGGGGCGACTTCGGGCGCCGGCAGCTGTCCCTGCAGGACAGCCTGGCGCCCCCCCAGATCACCATCGGCGCCCCCCCGCCCCCCACGCCCCGCGGCGCCCGCGCCGCCAAGGGGGGCGGCCCCGCCGCCCTGGGGGTGCCCCCGAAGCCCCGGCCGGCCAGCGGGAACCTGCTGGCGTCCCCCGAGCCCACCTACGGGCCCCCCCGCTCCCGGCAGCCCTCGCTGGCCAAGGAGCCCTCGGTGGCCGGCGGGAAGCCGCCCATCACCAAGCAGGTGACGCGGGGACACGGGGACATGGTGGGGACGGGGTGGGACGTGGTGGGGATGGGGGACATGGAGAAATGGTGGGACATGGGGACATGGTGGGGGTGGGGGTGGGGTGGGACATGGGGACGGGGTGGGATGTGGTGGGGATGGGGGACATGGAGAAATGGTGGGACATGGGGACATGGTGGGGGTGGGGATGGGGTGGGACGTGGGGACGGGGTGGGACGTGGTGGGGATGGGGGACATGGAGAAATGGTGGGACATGGGGACAGGGTGGGGGTGGGGATGGGGTGGGACATGGGGACGGGGTGGGACGTGGTGGGGATGGGGGACATGGAGAAATGGTGGGACATGGGGACGGGGTGAAACATGGGGATGGGGTGGGACATGGAGACATGAGGGACACAGGGACATGGGGATGGGGTGGGATGTGGGGATGGCGTGGGACACAGGGACATGAGGGACACAGGGACATGGGGACGGTGTGGGACATGGGGACATGGTGGCGAAGGGGGACATGGGGGACATGGTGGGGATGGGGGACGTGGGGACGGGGTGGGACATGGGGGACATAGGGACATGGTGGGACATGTGGGATGTGGTGGAACGTGGGGACATGGTGGCGATGGGGGCCATGGTGGGACATGGGGACATGGGGCCATGGTGGGACATGGGGACATGGGGGCCATGGGGCCATGGTGGGACATGGGGACATGGGGCCATGGGGCCATGGTGGGACATGGGGCCGTGGGGACATGGGGCCGTGGTGGGATATGGGGCCATGGTGGGACATGGGGCCATGGGGCCATGGGGACATGGGGCCATGGTGGGATATGGGGCCATGGTGGGACGTGGGGACATGGGGCCATGGTGGGATATGGGGACATGGGGCCGTGGGGACATGGGGCCATGGTGGGATATGGGGCCATGGTGGGACATGGGGACATGGGGCCATGGGGACATGGGGCCATGGTGGGACGTGGGGACATGGTGGGACATGGGGACATGGGGCCGTGGTGGGATATGGGGCCATGGTGGGACATGGGGACATGGGGCCATGGGGACATGGGGCCATGGTGGGACATGGGGACATGGGGCCATGGTGGGATATGGGGCCATGGTGGGACATGGGGCCATGGTGGGACGTGGGGACATGGGGCCATGGTGGGCCGTGGGGACACGGGGCCGTGGTGGGACACGGGGCCGCGGCAGCGCCGGGCCCGGTGACGCCGTCCCCGCCGTCCCAGGCCTCGCAGACGCCGTCGACGCTGAACCCGGTGATGCCGGCGGCCGAGCGCACGGTGGCCTGGGTGTCCAACATGCCCCACCTGTCGGCCGACATCGAGAGCTCCCACATCGAGCGCGAGGAGTACAAGCTCAAGGAGTACTCCAAGTCCATGGACGAGAGCCGGCTGGACCGGGTAGGGACCCAGGCGTCCGGGGCGCGGGGACAACCCGGGAGGTGGCCCTGATTGACCCAGGAACCCAGGAGATGGCCCTGATAGACCCAGGAACCCAGGGGATGACATTGATAGACCCAAGAACCCAGGAGATGGCCCTGATAGACCCAGGAGATGGCCCTGATGGACCCAGAGGCCCAGGAGATCCCTCTGGTGGTCCAAGGTCCTAGAGACCCAAGTGTCCGAGGTCCAGGAGATGACCTTGATGGACCCTGGTGTCCAGGCATCACCATGGTGGGGTCCCAGGTCTTTGGGTGTCCCTATGGTGGGGTCCCAGGTCTTTGGGTGTCCCCATGGTGGGGTCCCAGGTCTTTGGGTGTCCCCATGATGGGGTCCCAGGTCTTCAGTCACCATTGTGCTGGGTTCTCAGGTCTTGGGTTGTCACCGTGGTGGGAACCCAAAGTGTTTGGGCATCAGCATTGGGGGAACCCGAGTGGTTGGTCATCACTGCGCTGGGTTCCTGAGTCTTGGGTCCCCACCGTGGTGGGTTCCCAGATCTTTGTCCCACCGTAGTGGGTTCTCTGGTGGGTTCCCAGGTCTTTGTCCCACCATGGTGGGTTCCCAGGTCTTGGGTTGTCACTGTGCTGGGTTCCTGGGTCTTTGTCCCACCGTGGCGGGTCCCCAGTGGGTCCCCAGTGTCCATCCCACCATGGTGGGTCCCCAGTGGGTCCCCAGTGTCCATCCCACCATGGTGGGTCCCCAGTGGGTCCCCAGTGTCCATCCCACCATGGTGGGTCCCCAGTGGGTCCCCAGTGTCCATCCAACCATGGTGGGTCCCCAGTGGGTTCCCTGGTCTCCATCCCACCATGGTGGGTCCCCAGTGGGTCCCCAGTGTCCATCCAACCATGGTGGGTCCCCAGTGGGTTCCCTGGTTTCTATTCCCCCATGGTGGGTCCCCAGTGGGTTCCCAGTGTCCATCCCCCCATGGTGGGTCCCCAGTGGGTCCCTGGTCTCTGTCCCACCATGGTGGGTCCCCAGTGTCCATCCCACCATGGTGGGTCCCCAGTGGGTTCCCAGTGTCCATCCCACCATGGTGGGTCCCCAGTGGGTCCCCGGTCTCCATCCCACCATGGTGGGTCCCCAGTGGGTCCCCGGTCTCCATCCCACCATGGGGGGTCCCCAGTGGGTCCCCGGTCTCCATCCCCCCATGGGGGGTCCCCAGTGTCCATCCCACCATGGTGGGTCCCCAGTGGGTCCCCAGTGTCCATCCCACCATGGTGGGTCCCCAGTGGGTTCCCTGGTGTCCATCCCCCCATGGTGGGTCCCCAGTGGGTTCCCCGGTCCCAGCGGAGCCGGAGCCGGTGCCGCGGCCCCCGCAGTGTGTCCTTGGGCAGGTGAAGGAGTACGAGGAGGAGATCCACTCGCTGAAGGAGCGGCTGCACATGTCCAACCGCAAGCTGGAGGAGTACGAGCGGCGGCTGGTGACGCAGGAGGAGCAGACGAGCCGCATCCTGCTGCAGTACCAGCAGCGCCTGGAGCTGAGCGAGCGGCGCCTGCGCCAGCAGCAGGCGGAGAAGGACTCGCAGATCAAGAGCATCATCGGCAGGTGAGGGAACGGACGGACCGGGCCGGGACGGGGGCGCCGCGGGGGCGGGGTGCCCGGGGTCAGCGTGGCCGCGGGTGTCCCCAGGGCCTGGGGTGTCACCAGGGTGTCCCCATGGCCTCAGGGGTGTCCCCATGGCCTGGGGTGTCACCAGGGTGTCCCCAGGGTGTCCCCAGGGCCTGGGGTGTCCCCATGGCCTCAGGGTGTCCCCATGGCCTGGGGTGTCCCCAGGGTGTCCCCAGGGTGTCCCCATGGCCTGGGGTGTCACCAGGGTGGCCCCATGGCCTCAGGGGTGTCCCCATGGCCTGGGGTGTCCCCGTGCCCTGGGAAGTCACCAGGGTGTCACCAGGGTGTCCCCATGACCCAGGGTGTCCCCATGGCCTGGGGTGTCCCCAGGGTGTCCCCAGGCTGTGTGTCCCCATGACCCAGGGTGTCCCCAGGGTGTCCCCAGGGTGTCCCCATGGCCTGCTGTGTCACCATGACCAAGGGCATCCCCATATCCCCATGTCCTGGGGTGTCCCCATGTCCTGGGGTGTCCCCAGGGTGTCCCCAGGGTGTCCCCATGTCCGTGGGGGTGTCCCCGGGGTGTCCCCGTGTCCCCGGGGGGGCCGCGTGACCCCGGTGAAGCCTGGCCCAGGGTGTCCCCAGGGTGTCCCCATGTCCCCATGTCCCCATGTCCCCGGGGAGGCCGCGTGACCCCGGTGAAGCCTGGCCCAGGGTGTCCCCAGGGTGTTCCCATGTCCGTGGGGGTGTCCCCGTGTCCCCGGGGGGGCCGCGTGACCCCGGTGAAGCCTGGCCCAGGGTGTCCCCAGGGTGTCCCCATGTCCCCGTGTCCCCGTGTCCCCGGGGGGGCCGCGTGACCCCGGTGAAGCCTGGCCCAGGGTGTCCCCAGGGTGTCCCCATGTCCGTGGGGGTGTCCCCGTGTCCCGGGGGGGCCGCGTGACCCCGGTGAAGCCTGGTCCAGGGTGTCCCCAGGGTGTCCCCATGTCCCCATGTCCCTGTGTCCCCGGGGGGGCCGCGTGACCCCGGTGAAGCCTGGCCCAGGGTGTCCCCAGGGTGTCCCCAGGGTGTCCCCATGTCCGTGGGGGTCTCCCCGTGTCCCCGGGGGGGCCGCGTGACCCCGGTGAAGCCTGGCCCAGGGTGTCCCCATGTCCCCATGTCCCCATGTCCCTGTGTCCCCGGGGGGGCCGCGTGACCCCGGTGAAGCCTGGCCCAGGGTGTCCCCATGTCCCCATGTCCCCGGGGGGGCCGCGTGACCCCGGGGGGGGCCGCGTGACCCCGGTGAAGCCTGGCCCAGGGTGTCCCCAGGGTGTCCCCATGTCCCCATGTCCCCGTGTCCCCGGGGGGGCCGCGTGACCCCGGTGAAGCCTGGCCCAGGGTGTCCCCAGGGTGTCCCCATGTCCGTGGGGGTGTCCCCTGGGTGTCCCCGGGGGGGGCCGCGTGACCCCGGTGAAGCCTGGCCCAGGGTGTCCCCAGGGTGTCCCCAGGGTGTCCCCGTGTCCGTGGGGGTGTCCCCGTGTCCCCGGGGGGGCCGCGTGACCCCGGTGAAGCCTGGCCCCGCAGGCTGATGCTGGTGGAGCAGGAGCTGCGCAGGGATCATCACTTGGGCGCCCACGACCCCCCCGAGGGGCGGCGGCGGCTGCTCGACGCTCAGGTGGAAATTACAATGTCATTGCTCTGCTCCGTGTCACATCGGCCATCCCGCGCTGGGGACGGGGGCGGGGGGCGGGGGGGATGGGGACCCGGGGGCTGGGGGCGGCAGTGGGGGGACACAGGAACCAATGGGGGGACATGGGTGTCAATGGGGGGACACGGGCATCAATGGGGGGTCATGGGAACCAATGGGGGACGTGGGAACCAAATGGGGAGACGTGGGTGTCAACCAATGGAGGGACACGGGCATCAATGGGGGGACATGGGAACCAATGGGGGACGTGGGAACCAATGGGGGGACATGGGTGTCAATGGGGGGACATGGGAACCAATGGGGGGACATGGGTGTCAATGGAGGGACATGGGAACCAATGGGGGGACATGGGTGTCAATGGGGGGACATGGGAACCAATGGGGGGACATGGGTGTCAATGGAGGGACATGGGAACCAATGGGGGGACACGGGTGTCAATGGGGGGACATGGGAACCAATGGGGGGACACGGGTGTCAATGGGGGGACATGGGAACCAATGAGGGGACGTGGGCATCAATGGGGGGACATGGGAACCAATGGAGGGACACGGGCATCAATGGGGGGACATGGGAACCAATGGGGGGACATGGGCGTCAATGGGGGGACATGGGCGTCAATGGGGGGACATGGGAACCAATGGGGGGACATGGGCGTCAATGGGGGGGGTCTGGGTGCCCATGGGGCGTTACTGGGTATCCCTGGCAGGTATTTGGGGTCTATGTGGACCTCTGGGGGGGTGGGTGCCCTTGGGGGGGTCTGGGTGCCCATGGGGGGGTGGGTGCCCATGGGAGGGTCTGGGTGCCCATGGGGGGTTATTTGCATTGCTGGGGGGTCTATGGGGACCCCTGGGGGTATTGTCACCCCAGGAGGCTCCAGTCACCCCTGGGGGGACACAAGGGGACAAGGCCACCCCTGGGGGGGACCCTGCAGGGGGACGTAGGGACAGGGACACCCCAGGGGGGACATTGTGACCCCCAGTGGGGACAGGGCCACCCCTGGGGGACATTGTCACCCCGGGGGGACAGAGTGACCCCCCAGTGGGGACAGGGCCACCCCGAGGGGACATTGTCACCCCGGGGGGACAGGGCCACCTGCAGGGCCACCAGAAGGACGTGAGGGGGTGACAGACCCCCCAGCCCAGGGCCGGGGCCACCAGCGTGTCCCCAAGGCCACCCCCACCCCCCGTTGCGGAGCCCCCTCCTCGGCCTGGGGACACGCGGTGTCCCCACGTCCCTTGTGTCCCCCGTGTCCCCTGTGTCCCCCGTGTCCCCACATCCCCCTTGGCCCCCCGTGTCCCCACGTCCCCCGTGTCCCCGCGTCCCCGTGGCCCTGACCCGTCTCTCTCTGCCGCCAGTTGCCCGTCAGGTAGCCCGGCCCCTTGGACCGGGACCCTCGGCCTCCGGTGACGTCCCAGGTGGGTCCCACTGTCCCCACGGCCCCGTCACCCCCAGGTACAGCCCAGGGGACACTGGGGACACTGGGGACACGGATCCAGGTGTCCCCGAGACCCCTCTGTGTCCCCAGGGACACTGCGACCCCTTGGGGACATGGATGCAGGTGTCCCCATGTCCCTCCCATGTCACCATGTCCCTTGGGGTCACTGGGGACAGTTGGGACGTGGATCCAGGTGTCCCCATGTCCCTCCCGTGTCCCCATGTCCCTCAGTGACACTGGGGACATTTGGGACATGGATCCAGGTGTCCCCATGTCCCTCCCGTGTCCCCATGTCCCTCAGTGACACTGGGGACAGTTGGGACGTGGATCCAGGTGTCCCCATGTCCCTCCCGTGTCCCCAGGGACACTGGGACCCCTTGGTGACACAGATCTGGTGTCCCCTTGTCTCTTTTGTGTCCCCATGTCCCTCAAGGACATGGATCCAAGTGTCCCCAAGACGCTCTTGTGTCCCCGTGTCCCTTGGGGACATTGGGACCCCTTGGGGACCCGGATCCAGGTGTCCCCATGTTCCTCTTGTGTCCCTTTTCCCCCTGGGGACACGTTCCCCAGGGTGTCCCCACGTCCCTCCTGCCCAGGGGACGTCCCTGTCCCCTCCCGCTGTCCCTTGTCATCTCGGGGCTATGGGACCGGAGTGTCCCCATGTCCCGCCTGTGTCCCCATGTCCCTCAGGGACACTGGGAACCCTTGGGGACATGGATCCAGGTGTCCCCATGTCCCGCCTGTGTCCCCATGTCCCTCAGGGACACTGGGACCCTTGGGGACATGGATCCAGGTGTCCCCATGTCCCGCCTGTGTCCCCATGTCCCTCAGGGACACTGGGAACCCTTGGGGACATGGATCCAGGTGTCCCCATGTCCCTCAGGGACACTGGGAACCCTTGGGGACATGGATCCAGGTGTCCCCATGTCCCGCCTGTGTCCCCATGTCCCTCAGGGACACTGGGAACCCTTGGGGACATGGATCCAGGTGTCCCCATGTCCCGCCTGTGTCCCCATGTCCCTCAGGGACACTGGTGACGCAGATCTTGGGTGTCCCCTTGTCCCACTCATGTCCCCGTGTCGCTCAGGACACTGGGGACACGGATCCAGGTGTCCCCATGTCCCCCTTAGGGACACATCCGGGTGTCCCTGTCCTCGTGTCCCCTGGGAGGTGACACCGGTGGGGACACCAGTGTCACCGCCCCCTCCGGGGGTGGCCGGGGGGGGGTGGGGGGGCACCCACCGTCCCCAGCGCTGTCACCCACTGTCACCCACTGTCACCCGCCTCGTCTCCATCCTCGTGTCTTGTGTCCCCATCTCATGTCACTGGGGGGGCGGGGGGGCGGTGACACGAGTGTCCCTGGGCCGCGTCCAGGACGGGGACATCGGGTTACGAGGGGGTGGGGACAATTATTTTGGGGGGTGGGGACATTTTTTATTGGGTGGGGACATTTTTTATGGTGGGCGGGGCCTTTTTTTTTGGGGGGGGGGCAATTGGGGGGGGGGTGGGACCATTTTTGCTGGGGGGGGGGGAATTGGCGCCAGCGCCCGAGTGTCCCCAGGAGCCACCGCAGGTGAGTTGGGTGGGGGGTGGGGGGTGACGGTGCCGCGGGGGGGCGGGGACACGGCGGGGGGGGGCGGGGCCGGGGGGGGTGACGGCGCCCCTGCCCATCCCCCCACAGGAGAGGCAGTTTCCCGCCGTGGGTGCAGCAGACCCGGGTGTGAGTGGCTGGGGGGGGGTCCCCGGGCGGCCTCCGCCCCCCCCACCCCCGATCACGGCCAACGGCGACGGCACCGCTGCTGAGCACTGACCGGGACCCGCACCGGGCGGCGGCGCGCGGCCCTCGTGCAACGGCCCTCGTGCAACGGGGTCTTGTGCAAGGGCTGCGCGTGCAAGGGACACTCGTGCAACGGGGTCTTGTGCAAGGGCTGCGCGTGCAAGGGACACTCGTGCAACGGGGTCTTGTGCAAGGGCTGCTCGTGCAAGAGTCCTCGTGCAAGGGACACTCATGCAACGGGGTCTTGTACAAGGGACCCTCGTGCAACGGGGTCTTGTACAAGGGACCCTCGTGCAATAGGGTCTTGTGCAAGGGCTGCTCGTGCAAGGGTCCCCGTGCAAGGGACACTCGTGCAACGGGGGTCTTGTGCAACGGGGTCTTGTGCAAGGGACACTCGTGCAATGGGGGTCTTGTGCAAGGGCTGCTCATGCAAGGGCCCCTCGTGCAAGGGACACTCGTGCAATGGGGTCCTGTGCAAGGGCTGCTCGTGCAAAGGCTGCTTGTGCAAGGGGTTTTGTGCAGCGGATCCTCATGCAACAGGAGCCTCATGTGAGGTGGGGCGGGGGGCTTGTGCAAGGGCTCCTCGTGCAAGAGGAGCGGGGGGATCTCGTGCAAAGGCTCCTCGTGCAGCGGCCTCCGGGCCCACGTGCAAACAGCTCGTTGTGCACGGCGGGGGGGGGGGAGCCTCGTGCAACAGCTGCTTGTGCAATGGGAACACGGAGCTCGACGCGCGGGGGGGGGGCAGGGAGGCCTCGTGCACCATCAGCTCCTCGTGCGACACGCCGCGGCGGGGGTGGGGACACACGTGCGCACACACACACACACACACACAACCCGTCGTGCACCAGGACCACGGTGGCCGCGTGCGAGGGGCCGGGGCGGCCTCGTGCGACAGCGGTTTGTGCTCCAGGACCTCGTGCACCAGGACCAAGCCCCCCCCCCCCACCCCCCCCCCCCACCATTGTGCACCAGGACCCGCCCCTCGTGCACCGACCCCCCCCCCCCGGCTCCTCGTGACCGCGGCACCGAGCGGCGGCTCCTCCCCCCCCCGCCCCCGTGCAAAGGGTCCAGAACCTTCCCCGTGCACCCCCCCGTCGTGCATTCACGTTCCCGCCTTCCTCGTGCACAGGGACCGGACTTTTCCTCGTGCGACACCCCCGTGCAACAGCCCCCCCACACCTTTTTCTTTTCTCTTGTGCATCATCTCGTTCATCCCCCCCCCACCCCCCCGTGTGCACCAGGAGCCGCAGGACCCCCACCCCCCCCCTTGCACGTCCAGCTCCGTCGTGCGCGGCCTCGCACGAGGACGCGCGTGTCCCTGCGCACCAGGGCCGGGTGTCCCCGCGATGTCACCGGGGTGTCCCCGTGAGGTGTCCCCGTGCACCACCAGCCTCTTGCACACGGCGGGGGGGGGGGCGATGGGGGGGGGGGGGGGGGGGGGCTCCGTGCACCAGCAGCTTCGTGCAACGTCACCAGGGTGTCCCCGTGCGACGTCACCGGGGTGGCCCCAACATTGTCCCCGGGGCGGTGTCACCTCCTGCATCACGTGTCCCACCCCCCCCCCCCCCCCCCCCCGGTGTCACCTGCGCCCCCCCCCCCCACCCCAGCACAGGGGGCACCGCAGGGGGCGCTTTGCGCATCATCCGGGACCCCCCCGCACCGGGACCCCCCCCCACCGGGCTCCCCAATGCACTGGGATCCCCCCCCACATTGCATTGGGACCCCCCCCCCGTTCCCCGGGACACCCCCAAAGCACCGGGACCCCCATTCACCAGGACCCCCCCACTATCAACCCCCAATACACCACGACCCCCATTCACCAGCCCCCCGCCTCCCCAGCGCCCCCCAATGTACCGCACCCCCCATTCACACCCCCCCCCCCCGAATGCACCGGGACCTCCCCCCCCCCCCCCAGCCCCCCAATTCCGTCGCTCCCGGTGCAGCCCCCCCCCCCCCCCCGGTGCAGCCCCTCGGTGCCCCCGTTCCGGTGCCCCCGTCCCGGTGCAGCCCCGACAATCGCCCCCGCGGGCGGCCCCCGGGGGTCTGGGCTGGCTCCAAACCCCCCCCGGGCCCGCGGAGCCTTTAATAAACTCGGATGGTCTTGTAGACACGCCCACGGGGCGGGGCTTGGGAGGGGCGTGGCTGGGAGAGGGTGCGCGGCTTGGGAGGGGCGGGGCTGGGAGAGGGGGCGCGGCTTGGGAGGGGCGGGGCTGGGAGAGGGGGCGCGGCTTGGGAGGGGCGCGGCTGGGAGAGGGGGCGGGGCTTGGGAGGGGCGGGGCTGGGAGAGGGGGCGCGGCTTGGGAGGGGCGGGGCTGGGAGAGGGGGGTGGCTTGGGAGGGGCGTGGCTGTGAGGGGGGGGCGGCTTGGGAGGGGCGGGGCTGTGAGAGGGGGCGCGGCTTGGGAGGGGCGGGGCAGAGGTGGGAAGGCAGGTGGGGCCGGGAAACGGGCGGGGCGAAGGTGGGGGGGTGGGTGGGGCTGGAAAAGAGGGTGGGGCTGGGAGAGGGCGGGTCTTGGGAGGGGCGGGGCTGGGAGAGGGGCGCGGCTTGGGAGGGGCGGGGCTGGGAAAGGGGGTGGGGCTGGGACACGGGGAGAAGCAGGAAGTTGGGCGGGGCTGGGACAGGGGGTGGGACTTATGGGGGGCGGGGCTTCCCATGCTATAGGTAAAGGCCGGGGGGGGGTCCCGGGTCCCCCGTTCTCGCCCCCCCAGCCCCAGCGCCGCCACCGCCCGGCGCCCCCTTTGCTTTCTGGCACGCCCCCGCCTCTCTGCCACACC
>NW_028117110.1:0-67543 GCF_964273445.1 Streptopelia decaocto
AAATTTTTTCAAAGTCCCTTCAAAATTTTCCAATTTTTGTCCCAATTCTTCCCATTCCCATTGAAACTTTTCAAATCCCTCTCAAAATGGTTGAAATTCTCTTGAAGCTTTTAAAATTCTCTCTAGAATTTTCAAAATCCATGTCCACATGTTTACAATTTCACGTCAAAAAATGGCTAAAATTCCAGTTGAAATTTTTTCAAAGTCCCTTAAAAATTTTCCAATTTTTGTCCCAATTCTTCCCATTCCCATTGAAACTTTTCAAATCCCTCTCAAAATGGTTGAAATTCTCTTGAAGCTTTTAAAATTCTCTCTAGAATTTTCAAAATCCATGTCCACATGTTTACAATTTCACGTCAAAAAATGGCTAAAATTCCAGTTGAAATTTTTTCAAAGTCCCTGAAAAATTTTCCAATTTTTGTCCCAATTCTTCCCATTCCCATTGAAACTTTTCAAATCCCTCTCAAAATGGTTGAAATTCTCTTGAAGCTTTTAAAATTCTCTCTAGAATTTTCAAAATCCACTTCCACATGTTTACAATTTCACGTCAAAAAATGGCTAAAATTCCAGTGGAAATTTTTTCAAAGTCCCTTAAAAATTTTCCAATTTTTGTCCCAATTCTTCCCATTCCCATTGAAACTTTTCAAATCCCTCTCAAAATGGTTGAAATTCTCTTGAAGCTTTTAAAATTCTCTCCAGAATTTTCAAAATCCATGTCCACATGTTTACAATTACACGTCAAAAAATTTGCTAATATTCCAGTGGAAATTTTTTCAAAGTCCCTTCAAAATTTTCCAATTTTTGTCCCAATTCTTCCCATTCCCATTGAAACTTTTCAAATCCCTCTCCAAATTGTTGAAATTCTCTTGAAGCTTTTAAAATTCTCTCTAGAATTTTCAAAATCCATGTCCACGTGTTTACAATTTCACGTCAAAAAATGGCTAAAATTCCAGTTGAAATTTTTTCAAAGTCCCTTAAAAATTTTCCAATTTTTGTCCCAATTCTTCCCATTCCCATTGAAACTTTTCAAATCCCTCTCCAAATTGTTGAAATTCTCTTGAAGCTTTTAAAATTCTCTCTAGAATTTTCAAAATCCATGTCCACATGTTTACAATTTCACGTCAAAAAATGGCTAAAATTCCAGGTGAAATTTTTTCAAAGTCCCTTAACAATTTTCCAATTTTTGTCCCAATTCTTCCCATTCCCATTGAAACTTTTCAAATCCCTCTCAAAATTGTTGAAATTCTCTTGAAGCTTTTAAAATTCTCTCTAGAATTTTCAAAATCCATGTCCACATGTTTACAATTTCACGTCAAAAAATGGCTAAAATTCCAGTTGAAATTTTTTCAAAGTCCCTTCAAAATTTTCCAATTTTTGTCCCAATTCTTCCCATTCCCATTGAAACTTTTCAAATCCCTCTCAAAATGGTTGAAATTCTCTTGAAGCTTTTAAAATTCTCTCCAGAATTTTCAAAATCCATGTCCACATGTTTACAATTTCACGTCAAAAAATGGCTAAAATTCCAGTTGAAATTTTTTCAAAGTCCCTTAAAAATTTTCCAATTTTTGTCCCAATTCTTCCCATTCCCATTGAAACTTTTCAAATCCCTCTCAAAATGGTTGAAATTCTCTTGAAGCTTTTAAAATTCTCTCTAGAATTTTCAAAATCCATGTCCACATGTTTACAATTTCACGTCAAAAAATGGCTAAAATTCCAGTTGAAATTTTTTCAAAGTCCCTTAAAAATTTTCCAATTTTTGTCCCAATTCTTCCCATTCCCATTGAAACTTTTCAAATCCCTCTCAAAATTGTTGAAATTCTCTTGAAGCTTTTAAAATTCTCTCTAGAATTTTCAAAATCCATGTCCACATGTTTACAATTTCACGTCAAAAAATGGCTAAAATTCCAGTTGAAATTTTTTCAAAGTCCCTGAAAAATTTTCCAATTTTTGTCCCAATTCTTCCCATTCCCATTGAAACTTTTCAAATCCCTCTCAAAATGGTTGAAATTCTCTTGAAGCTTTTAAAATTCTCTCTAGAATTTTCAAAATCCACTTCCACATGTTTACAATTTCACGTCAAAAAATGGCTAAAATTCCAGTGGAAATTTTTTCAAAGTCCCTTAAAAATTTTCCAATTTTTGTCCCAATTCTTCCCATTCCCATTGAAACTTTTCAAATCCCTCTCAAAATGGTTGAAATTCTCTTGAAGCTTTTAAAATTCTCTCCAGAATTTTCAAAATCCATGTCCACATGTTTACAATTACACGTCAAAAAATTTGCTAATATTCCAGTGGAAATTTTTTCAAAGTCCCTTCAAAATTTTCCAATTTTTGTCCCAATTCTTCCCATTCCCATTGAAACTTTTCAAATCCCTCTCCAAATTGTTGAAATTCTCTTGAAGCTTTTAAAATTCTCTCTAGAATTTTCAAAATCCATGTCCACGTGTTTACAATTTCACGTCAAAAAATGGCTAAAATTCCAGTTGAAATTTTTTCAAAGTCCCTTAAAAATTTTCCAATTTTTGTCCCAATTCTTCCCATTCCCATTGAAACTTTTCAAATCCCTCTCCAAATTGTTGAAATTCTCTTGAAGCTTTTAAAATTCTCTCTAGAATTTTCAAAATCCATGTCCACATGTTTACAATTTCACGTCAAAAAATGGCTAAAATTCCAGGTGAAATTTTTTCAAAGTCCCTTAACAATTTTCCAATTTTTGTCCCAATTCTTCCCATTCCCATTGAAACTTTTCAAATCCCTCTCAAAATTGTTGAAATTCTCTTGAAGCTTTTAAAATTCTCTCTAGAATTTTCAAAATCCATGTCCACATGTTTACAATTTCACGTCAAAAAATGGCTAAAATTCCAGTTGAAATTTTTTCAAAGTCCCTTCAAAATTTTCCAATTTTTGTCCCAATTCTTCCCATTCCCATTGAAACTTTTCAAATCCCTCTCAAAATGGTTGAAATTCTCTTGAAGCTTTTAAAATTCTCTCCAGAATTTTCAAAATCCATGTCCACATGTTTACAATTTCACGTCAAAAAATGGCTAAAATTCCAGTTGAAATTTTTTCAAAGTCCCTTCAAAATTTTCCAATTTTTGTCCCAATTCTTCCCATTCCCATTGAAACTTTTCAAATCCCTCTCCAAATTGTTGAAATTCTCTTGAAGCTTTTAAAATTCTCTCTAGAATTTTCAAAATCCATGTCCACATGTTTACAATTACACGTCAAAAAATTTGCTAATATTCCAGTGGAAATTTTTTCAAAGTCCCTTCAAAATTTTCCAATTTTTGTCCCAATTCTTCCCATTCCCATTGAAACTTTTCAAATCCCTCTCCAAATTGTTGAAATTCTCTTGAAGCTTTTAAAATTCTCTCTAGAATTTTCAAAATCCATGTCCACGTGTTTACAATTTCACGTCAAAAAATGGCTAAAATTCCAGTTGAAATTTTTTCAAAGTCCCTTAAAAATTTTCCAATTTTTGTCCCAATTCTTCCCATTCCCATTGAAACTTTTCAAATCCCTCTCCAAATTGTTGAAATTCTCTTGAAGCTTTTAAAATTCTCTCTAGAATTTTCAAAATCCATGTCCACATGTTTACAATTTCACGTCAAAAAATGGCTAAAATTCCAGTTGAAATTTTTTCAAAGTCCCTTAACAATTTTCCAATTTTTGTCCCAATTCTTCCCATTCCCATTGAAACTTTTCAAATCCCTCTCAAAATTGTTGAAATTCTCTTGAAGCTTTTAAAATTCTCTCTAGAATTTTCAAAATCCATGTCCACAGGTTTACAATTTCACGTCAAAAAATGGCTAAAATTCCAGTTGAAATTTTTTCAAAGTCCCTTCAAAATTTTCCAATTTTTGTCCCAATTCTTCCCATTCCCATTGAAACTTTTCAAATCCCTCTCAAAATGGTTGAAATTCTCTTGAAGCTTTTAAAATTCTCTCCAGAATTTTCAAAATCCATGTCCACATGTTTACAATTTCACGTCAAAAAATGGCTAAAATTCCAGTTGAAATTTTTTCAAAGTCCCTTCAAAATTTTCCAATTTTTGTCCCAATTCTTCCCATTCCCATTGAAACTTTTCAAATCCCTCTCCAAATTGTTGAAATTCTCTTGAAGCTTTTAAAATTCTCTCTAGAATTTTCAAAATCCATGTCCACATGTTTACAATTTCACATCAAAAAATGGCTAAAATTCCAGTTGAAATTTTTTCAAAGTCCCTTCAAAATTTTCCAATTTTTGTCCCAATTCTTCCCATTCCCATTGAAACTTTTCAAATCCCTCTCCAAATTGTTGAAATTCTCTTGAAGCTTTTAAAATTCTCTCTAGAATTTTCAAAATCCATGTCCACATGTTTACAATTTCACGTCCAAAAATGGCTAAAATTCCAGTTGAAATTTTTTCAAAGTCCCTTAAAAATTTTCCAATTTTTGTCCCAATTCTTCCCATTCCCATTGAAACTTTTCAAATCCCTCTCCAAATTGTTGAAATTCTCTTGAAGCTTTTAAAATTCTCTCTAGAATTTTCAAAATCCATGTCCACATGTTTACAATTTCACGTCAAAAAATGGCTAAAATTCCAGTTGAAATTTTTTCAAAGTCCCTGAAAAATTTTCCAATTTTTGTCCCAATTCTTCCCATTCCCATTGAAACTTTTCAAATCCCTCTCAAAATTGTTGAAATTCTCTTGAAGCTTTTAAAATTCTCTCCAGAATTTTCAAAATCCATGTCCACATGTTTACAATTTCACGAAAAAAAATGGCTAAAATTCCAGTTGAAATGTTTTCAAAGTCCCTTAAAAATTTTCCAATTTTTGTCCCAATTCTTCCCATTCCCATTGAAACTTTTCAAATCCCTCTCAAAATGGTTGAAATTCTCTTGAAGCTTTTAAAATTCTCTCTAGAATTTTCAAAATCCATGTCCACATGTTTACAATTTCACGTCAAAAAATGGCTAAAATTCCAGTTGAAATTTTTTCAAAGTCCCTTAAAAATTTTCCAATTTTTGTCCCAATTCTTCCCATTCCCATTGAAACTTTTCAAATCCCTCTCAAAATGGTTGAAATTCTCTTGAAGCTTTTAAAATTCTCTCTAGAATTTTCAAAATCCATGTCCACAGGTTTACAATTTCACGTCAAAAAATGGCTAAAATTCCAGTTGAAATTTTTTCAAAGTCCCTTCAAAATTTTCCAATTTTTGTCCCAATTCTTCCCATTCCCATTGAAACTTTTCAAATCCCTCTCAAAATGGTTGAAATTCTCTTGAAGCTTTTAAAATTCTCTCTAGAATTTTCAAAATCCACTTCCACATGTTTACAATTTCACGTCAAAAAATGGCTAAAATTCCAGTGGAAATTTTTTCAAAGTCCCTTCAAAATTTTCCAATTTTTGTCCCAATTCTTCCCATTCCCATTGAAACTTTTCAAATCCCTCTCAAAATGGTTGAAATTCTCTTGAAGCTTTTAAAATTCTCTCTAGAATTTTCAAAATCCATGTCCACATGTTTACAATTTCACGTCAAAAAATGGCTAAAATTCCAGTTGAAATTTTTTCAAAGTCCCTTAACAATTTTCCAATTTTTGTCCCAATTCTTCCCATTCCCATTGAAACTTTTCAAATCCCTCTCAAAATGGTTGAAATTCTCTTGAAGCTTTTAAAATTCTCTCCAGAATTTTCAAAATCCATGTCCACATGTTTACAATTTCACGTCCAAAAATGGCTAAAATTCCAGTTGAAATGTTTTCAAAGTCCCTTAAAAATTTTCCAATTTTTGTCCCAATTCTTCCCATTCCCATTGAAACTTTTCAAATCCCTCTCAACATTGTTGAAATTCTCTTGAAGCTTTTAAAATTCTCTCTAGAATTTTCAAAATCCATGTCCACATGTTTACAATTTCACGTCAAAAAATTTGCTAATATTCCAGTGGAAATTTTTTCAAAGTCCCTTCAAAATTTTCCAATTTTTGTCCCAATTCTTCCCATTCCCATTGAAACTTTTCAAATCCCTCTCCAAATTGTTGAAATTCTCTTGAAGCTTTTAAAATTCTCTCTAGAATTTTCAAAATCCATGTCCACGTGTTTACAATTTCACGAAAAAAAATGGCTAAAATTCCAGTGGAAATTTTTTCAAAGTCCCTTAAAAATTTTCCAATTTTTGTCCCAATTCTTCCCATTCCCATTGAAACTTTTCAAATCCCTCTCAAAATGGTTGAAATTCTCTTGAAGCTTTTAAAATTCTCTCTAGAATTTTCAAAATCCATGTCCACATGTTTACAATTTCACGTCCAAAAATGGCTAAAATTCCAGTTGAAATTTTTTCAAAGTCCCTTAAAAATTTTCCAATTTTTGTCCCAATTCTTCCCATTCCCATTGAAACTTTTCAAATCCCTCTCCAAATTGTTGAAATTCTCTTGAAGCTTTTAAAATTCTCTCTAGAATTTTCAAAATCCATGTCCACATGTTTACAATTTCACGTCAAAAAATGGCTAAAATTCCAGTTGAAATGTTTTCAAAGTCCCTTCAAAATTTTCCAATTTTTGTCCCAATTCTTCCCATTCCCATTGAAACTTTTCAAATCCCTCTCCAAATTGTTGAAATTCTCTTGAAGCTTTTAAAATTCTCTCTAGAATTTTCAAAATCCATGTCCACATGTTTACAATTTCACGTCAAAAAATGGCTAAAATTCCAGTTGAAATTTTTTCAAAGTCCCTTAACAATTTTCCAATTTTTGTCCCAATTCTTCCCATTCCCATTGAAACTTTTCAAATCCCTCTCAAAATTGTTGAAATTCTCTTGAAGCTTTTAAAATTCTCTCCAGAATTTTCAAAATCCATGTCCACATGTTTACAATTTCACGTCCAAAAATGGCTAAAATTCCAGTTGAAATTTTTTCAAAGTCCCTTAAAAATTTTCCAATTTTTGTCCCAATTCTTCCCATTCCCATTGAAACTTTTCAAATCCCTCTCCAAATTGTTGAAATTCTCTTGAAGCTTTTAAAATTCTCTCTAGAATTTTCAAAATCCATGTCCACATGTTTACAATTTCACGTCAAAAAATGGCTAAAATTCCAGTTGAAATTTTTTCAAAGTCCCTGAAAAATTTTCCAATTTTTGTCCCAATTCTTCCCATTCCCATTGAAACTTTTCAAATCCCTCTCAAAATTGTTGAAATTCTCTTGAAGCTTTTAAAATTCTCTCCAGAATTTTCAAAATCCATGTCCACATGTTTACAATTTCACGAAAAAAAATGGCTAAAATTCCAGTTGAAATTTTTTCAAAGTCCCTTCAAAATTTTCCAATTTTTGTCCCAATTCTTCCCATTCCCATTGAAACTTTTCAAATCCCTCTCAAAATGGTTGAAATTCTCTTGAAGCTTTTAAAATTCTCTCTAGAATTTTCAAAATCCATGTCCACATGTTTACAATTTCACGTCAAAAAATGGCTAAAATTCCAGTTGAAATTTTTTCAAAGTCCCTTAAAAATTTTCCAATTTTTGTCCCAATTCTTCCCATTCCCATTGAAACTTTTCAAATCCCTCTCAAAATGGTTGAAATTCTCTTGAAGCTTTTAAAATTCTCTCTAGAATTTTCAAAATCCATGTCCACATGTTTACAATTTCACGTCAAAAAATGGCTAAAATTCCAGTTGAAATTTTTTCAAAGTCCCTGAAAAATTTTCCAATTTTTGTCCCAATTCTTCCCATTCCCATTGAAACTTTTCAAATCCCTCTCAAAATGGTTGAAATTCTCTTGAAGCTTTTAAAATTCTCTCTAGAATTTTCAAAATCCACTTCCACATGTTTACAATTTCACGTCAAAAAATGGCTAAAATTCCAGTTGAAATTTTTTCAAAGTCCCTTAAAAATTTTCCAATTTTTGTCCCAATTCTTCCCATTCCCATTGAAACTTTTCAAATCCCTCTCAAAATGGTTGAAATTCTCTTGAAGCTTTTAAAATTCTCTCTAGAATTTTCAAAATCCATGTCCACATGTTTACAATTTCACGTCAAAAAATGGCTAAAATTCCAGTTGAAATTTTTTCAAAGTCCCTTAAAAATTTTCCAATTTTTGTCCCAATTCTTCCCATCCCCATTGAAACTTTTCAAATCCCTCTCAACATTGTTGAAATTCTCTTGAAGCTTTTAAAATTCTCTCCAGAATTTTCAAAATCCATGTCCACATGTTTACAATTTCACGAAAAAAAATGGCTAAAATTCCAGTTGAAATGTTTTCAAAGTCCCTTAAAAATTTTCCAATTTTTGTCCCAATTCTTCCCATTCCCATTGAAACTTTTCAAATCCCTCTCAAAATGGTTGAAATTCTCTTGAAGCTTTTAAAATTCTCTCTAGAATTTTCAAAATCCATGTCCACATGTTTACAATTTCACGTCAAAAAATGGCTAAAATTCCAGTTGAAATTTTTTCAAAGTCCCTTAAAAATTTTCCAATTTTTGTCCCAATTCTTCCCATTCCCATTGAAACTTTTCAAATCCCTCTCAAAATGGTTGAAATTCTCTTGAAGCTTTTAAAATTCTCTCCAGAATTTTCAAAATCCATGTCCACATGTTTACAATTTCACGTCCAAAAATGGCTAAAATTCCAGTTGAAATTTTTTCAAAGTCCCTTAAAAATTTTCCAATTTTTGTCCCAATTCTTCCCATTCCCATTGAAACTTTTCAAATCCCTCTCCAAATTGTTGAAATTCTCTTGAAGCTTTTAAAATTCTCTCTAGAATTTTCAAAATCCATGTCCACATGTTTACAATTTCACGTCAAAAAATTTGCTAATATTCCAGTGGAAATTTTTTCAAAGTCCCTTCAAAATTTTCCAATTTTTGTCCCAATTCTTCCCATTCCCATTGAAACTTTTCAAATCCCTCTCCAAATTGTTGAAATTCTCTTGAAGCTTTTAAAATTCTCTCTAGAATTTTCAAAATCCATGTCCACGTGTTTACAATTTCACGTAAAAAAATGGCTAAAATTCCAGTTGAAATGTTTTCAAAGTCCCTTAAAAATTTTCCAATTTTTGTCCCAATTCTTCCCATTCCCATTGAAACTTTTCAAATCCCTCTCCAAATTGTTGAAATTCTCTTGAAGCTTTTAAAATTCTCTCTAGAATTTTCAAAATCCATGTCCACATGTTTACAATTTCACGTCAAAAAATGGCTAAAATTCCAGTGGAAATTTTTTCAAAGTCCCTTAAAAATTTTCCAATTTTTGTCCCAATTCTTCCCATTCCCATTGAAACTTTTCAAATCCCTCTCAAAATGGTTGAAATTCTCTTGAAGCTTTTAAAATTCTCTCTAGAATTTTCAAAATCCATGTCCACATGTTTACAATTTCACGTCAAAAAATGGCTAAAATTCCAGTTGAAATTTTTTCAAAGTCCCTTCAAAATTTTCCAATTTTTGTCCCAATTCTTCCCATTCCCATTGAAACTTTTCAAATCCCTCTCCAAATTGTTGAAATTCTCTTGAAGCTTTTAAAATTCTCTCTAGAATTTTCAAAATCCATGTCCACATGTTTACAATTTCACGTCAAAAAATGGCTAAAATTCCAGTTGAAATTTTTTCAAAGTCCCTTCAAAATTTTCCAATTTTTGTCCCAATTCTTCCCATTCCCATTGAAACTTTTCAAATCCCTCTCAAAATTGTTGAAATTCTCTTGAAGCTTTTAAAATTCTCTCTAGAATTTTCAAAATCCATGTCCACATGTTTACAATTTCACGTCCAAAAATGGCTAAAATTCCAGTTGAAATTTTTTCAAAGTCCCTTAAAAATTTTCCAATTTTTGTCCCAATTCTTCCCATTCCCATTGAAACTTTTCAAATCCCTCTCCAAATTGTTGAAATTCTCTTGAAGCTTTTAAAATTCTCTCTAGAATTTTCAAAATCCATGTCCACATGTTTACAATTTCACGTCAAAAAATGGCTAAAATTCCAGTTGAAATTTTTTCAAAGTCCCTGAAAAATTTTCCAATTTTTGTCCCAATTCTTCCCATTCCCATTGAAACTTTTCAAATCCCTCTCAAAATGGTTGAAATTCTCTTGAAGCTTTTAAAATTCTCTCTAGAATTTTCAAAATCCATGTCCACATGTTTACAATTTCACGAAAAAAAATGGCTAAAATTCCAGTTGAAATTTTTTCAAAGTCCCTTCAAAATTTTCCAATTTTTGTCCCAATTCTTCCCATTCCCATTGAAACTTTTCAAATCCCTCTCAAAATGGTTGAAATTCTCTTGAAGCTTTTAAAATTCTCTCTAGAATTTTCAAAATCCATGTCCACATGTTTACAATTTCACGTCAAAAAATGGCTAAAATTCCAGCTGAAATTTTTTCAAAGTCCCTTAAAAATTTTCCAATTTTTGTCCCAATTCTTCCCATTCCCATTGAAACTTTTCAAATCCCTCTCAAAATGGTTGAAATTCTCTTGAAGCTTTTAAAATTCTCTCTAGAATTTTCAAAATCCATGTCCACATGTTTACAATTTCACGTCAAAAAATGGCTAAAATTCCAGTTGAAATTTTTTCAAAGTCCCTTAAAAATTTTCCAATTTTTGTCCCAATTCTTCCCATTCCCATTGAAACTTTTCAAATCCCTCTCAACATTGTTGAAATTCTCTTGAAGCTTTTAAAATTCTCTCTAGAATTTTCAAAATCCATGTCCACATGTTTACAATTTCACGTCAAAAAATGGCTAAAATTCCAGTTGAAATTTTTTCAAAGTCCCTTAAAAATTTTCCAATTTTTGTCCCAATTCTTCCCATTCCCATTGAAACTTTTCAAATCCCTCTCAAAATGGTTGAAATTCTCTTGAAGCTTTTAAAATTCTCTCCAGAATTTTCAAAATCCATGTCCACATGTTTACAATTTCACGTCCAAAAATGGCTAAAATTCCAGTTGAAATGTTTTCAAAGTCCCTTAATAATTTTCCAATTTTTGTCCCAATTCTTCCCATTCCCATTGAAACTTTTCAAATCCCTCTCAAAATTGTTGAAATTCTCTTGAAGCTTTTAAAATTCTCTCTAGAATTTTCAAAATCCATGTCCACATGTTTACAATTTCACGAAAAAAAATGGCTAAAATTCCAGTTGAAATTTTTTCAAAGTCCCTTAAAAATTTTCCAATTTTTGTCCCAATTCTTCCCATTCCCATTGAAACTTTTCAAATCCCTCTCAAAATTGTTGAAATTCTCTTGAAGCTTTTAAAATTCTCTCTAGAATTTTCAAAATCCATGTCCACATGTTTACAATTTCACGTCAAAAAATGGCTAAAATTCCAGTTGAAATTTTTTCAAAGTCCCTTAAAAATTTTCCAATTTTTGTCCCAATTCTTCCCATTCCCATTGAAACTTTTCAAATCCCTCTCCAAATTGTTGAAATTCTCTTGAAGCTTTTAAAATTCTCTCTAGAATTTTCAAAATCCATGTCCACATGTTTACAATTTCACGTCAAAAAATGGCTAAAATTCCAGTTGAAATGTTTTCAAAGTCCCTTACAAATTTTCCAATTTTTGTCCCAATTCTTCCCATTCCCATTGAAACTTTTCAAATCCCTCTCAAAATGGTTGAAATTCTCTTGAAGCTTTTAAAATTCTCTCTAGAATTTTCAAAATCCATGTCCACATGTTTACAATTTCACGAAAAAAAATGGCTAAAATTCCAGTTGAAATTTTTTCAAAGTCCCTTCAAAATTTTCCAATTTTTGTCCCAATTCTTCCCATTCCCATTGAAACTTTTCAAATCCCTCTCAAAATGGTTGAAATTCTCTTGAAGCTTTTAAAATTCTCTCTAGAATTTTCAAAATCCATGTCCACATGTTTACAATTTCACGTCAAAAAATGGCTAAAATTCCAGCTGAAATTTTTTCAAAGTCCCTTAAAAATTTTCCAATTTTTGTCCCAATTCTTCCCATTCCCATTGAAACTTTTCAAATCCCTCTCAACATTGTTGAAATTCTCTTGAAGCTTTTAAAATTCTCTCTAGAATTTTCAAAATCCATGTCCACATGTTTACAATTTCATGTCAAAAAATGGCTAAAATTCCAGTTGAAATTTTTTCAAAGTCCCTTAAAAATTTTCCAATTTTTGTCCCAATTCTTCCCATTCCCATTGAAACTTTTCAAATCCCTCTCAAAATTGTTGAAATTCTCTTGAAGCTTTTAAAATTCTCTCCAGAATTTTCAAAATCCATGTCCACATGTTTACAATTTCACGTCCAAAAATGGCTAAAATTCCAGTTGAAATGTTTTCAAAGTCCCTTAATAATTTTCCAATTTTTGTCCCAATTCTTCCCATTCCCATTGAAACTTTTCAAATCCCTCTCAAAATTGTTGAAATTCTCTTGAAGCTTTTAAAATTCTCTCTAGAATTTTCAAAATCCATGTCCACATGTTTACAATTTCACGAAAAAAAATGGCTAAAATTCCAGTTGAAATTTTTTCAAAGTCCCTTAAAAATTTTCCAATTTTTGTCCCAATTCTTCCCATTCCCATTGAAACTTTTCAAATCCCTCTCAAAATTGTTGAAATTCTCTTGAAGCTTTTAAAATTCTCTCTAGAATTTTCAAAATCCATGTCCACATGTTTACAATTTCACGTCAAAAAATGGCTAAAATTCCAGTTGAAATTTTTTCAAAGTCCCTTAAAAATTTTCCAATTTTTGTCCCAATTCTTCCCATTCCCATTGAAACTTTTCAAATCCCTCTGCAAATTGTTGAAATTCTCTTGAAGCTTTTAAAATTCTCTCTAGAATTTTCAAAATCCATGTCCACATGTTTACAATTTCACGTCAAAAAATGGCTAAAATTCCAGTTGAAATTTTTTCAAAGTCCCTGAAAAATTTTCCAATTTTTGTCCCAATTCTTCCCATTCCCATTGAAACTTTTCAAATCCCTCTCAACATTGTTGAAATTCTCTTGAAGCTTTTAAAATTCTCTCTAGAATTTTCAAAATCCATGTCCACATGTTTACAATTTCATGTCAAAAAATGGCTAAAATTCCAGTTGAAATTTTTTCAAAGTCCCTTAAAAATTTTCCAATTTTTGTCCCAATTCTTCCCATTCCCATTGAAACTTTTCAAATCCCTCTCAAAATGGTTGAAATTCTCTTGAAGCTTTTAAAATTCTCTCCAGAATTTTCAAAATCCATGTCCACATGTTTACAATTTCACGTCCAAAAATGGCTAAAATTCCAGTTGAAATGTTTTCAAAGTCCCTTAATAATTTTCCAATTTTTGTCCCAATTCTTCCCATTCCCATTGAAACTTTTCAAATCCCTCTCAAAATTGTTGAAATTCTCTTGAAGCTTTTAAAATTCTCTCTAGAATTTTCAAAATCCATGTCCACATGTTTACAATTTCACGAAAAAAAATGGCTAAAATTCCAGTTGAAATTTTTTCAAAGTCCCTTAAAAATTTTCCAATTTTTGTCCCAATTCTTCCCATTCCCATTGAAACTTTTCAAATCCCTCTCAAAATTGTTGAAATTCTCTTGAAGCTTTTAAAATTCTCTCTAGAATTTTCAAAATCCATGTCCACATGTTTACAATTTCACGTCAAAAAATGGCTAAAATTCCAGTTGAAATTTTTTCAAAGTCCCTTAAAAATTTTCCAATTTTTGTCCCAATTCTTCCCATTCCCATTGAAACTTTTCAAATCCCTCTGCAAATTGTTGAAATTCTCTTGAAGCTTTTAAAATTCTCTCTAGAATTTTCAAAATCCATGTCCACGTGTTTACAATTTCACGTCAAAAAATGGCTAAAATTCCAGTTGAAATTTTTTCAAAGTCCCTTAAAAATTTTCCAATTTTTGTCCCAATTCTTCCCATTCCCATTGAAACTTTTCAAATCCCTCTCCAAATTGTTGAAATTCTCTTGAAGCTTTTAAAATTCTCTCTAGAATTTTCAAAATCCATGTCCACATGTTTACAATTTCACGTCCAAAAATGGCTAAAATTCCAGTTGAAATTTTTTCAAAGTCCCTTAAAAATTTTCCAATTTTTGTCCCAATTCTTCCCATTCCCATTGAAACTTTTCAAATCCCTCTCAAAATTGTTGAAATTCTCTTGAAGCTTTTAAAATTCTCTCTAGAATTTTCAAAATCCATGTCCACATGTTTACAATTTCACGTCAAAAAATGGCTAAAATTCCAGTTGAAATTTTTTCAAAGTCCCTTAAAAATTTTCCAATTTTTGTCCCAATTCTTCCCATTCCCATTGAAACTTTTCAAATCCCTCTCCAAATTGTTGAAATTCTCTTGAAGCTTTTAAAATTCTCTCCAGAATTTTCAAAATCCATGTCCACATGTTTACAATTTCACGTCAAAAAATGGCTAAAATTCCAGCTGAAATTTTTTCAAAGTCCCTTAAAAATTTTCCAATTTTTGTCCCAATTCTTCCCATTCCCATTGAAACTTTTCAAATCCCTCTCCAAATTGTTGAAATTCTCTTGAAGCTTTTAAAATTCTCTCTAGAATTTTCAAAATCCATGTCCACATGTTTACAATTTCACGTCAAAAAATGGCTAAAATTCCAGTTGAAATGTTTTCAAAGTCCCTTAAAAATTTTCCAATTTTTGTCCCAATTCTTCCCATTCCCATTGAAACTTTTCAAATCCCTCTCAAAATTGTTGAAATTCTCTTGAAGCTTTTAAAATTCTCTCTAGAATTTTCAAAATCCATGTCCACATGTTTACAATTTCATGTCAAAAAATGGCTAAAATTCCAGTTGAAATGTTTTCAAAGTCCCTTAAAAATTTTCCAATTTTTGTCCCAATTCTTCCCATTCCCATTGAAACTTTTCAAATCCCTCTCCAAATTGTTGACATTCTCTTGAAGCTTTTAAAATTCTCTCTAGAATTTTCAAAATCCATGTCCACATGTTTACAATTTCACGTCAAAAAATGGCTAAAATTCCAGTTGAAATTTTTTCAAAGTCCCTTAACAATTTTCCAATTTTTGTCCCAATTCTTCCCATTCCCATTGAAACTTTTCAAATCCCTCTCAAAATGGTTGAAATTCTCTTGAAGCTTTTAAAATTCTCTCTAGAATTTTCAAAATCCATGTCTACGTGTTTACAATTTCACGTCAAAAAATGGCTAAAATTCCAGTTGAAATTTTTTCAAAGTCCCTTAACAATTTTCCAATTTTTGTCCCAATTCTTCCCATTCCCATTGAAACTTTTCAAATCCCTCTCCAAATTGTTGAAATTCTCTTGAAGCTTTTAAAATTCTCTCTAGAATTTTCAAAATCCATGTCCACATGTTTACAATTTCACGTCCAAAAATGGCTAAAATTCCAGTTGAAATTTTTTCAAAGTCCCTTAACAATTTTCCAATTTTTGTCCCAATTCTTCCCATTCCCATTGAAACTTTTCAAATCCCTCTCAAAATGGTTGAAATTCTCTTGAAGCTTTTAAAATTCTCTCTAGAATTTTCAAAATCCATGTCCACATGTTTACAATTTCACGTCAAAAAATGGCTAAAATTCCAGTTGAAATTTTTTCAAAGTCCCTTAACAATTTTCCAATTTTTGTCCCAATTCTTCCCATTCCCATTGAAACTTTTCAAATCCCTCTCAAAATTGTTGAAATTCTCTTGAAGCTTTTAAAATTCTCTCTAGAATTTTCAAAATCCATGTCCACATGTTTACAATTTCACGTCAAAAAATGGCTAAAATTCCAGTTGAAATTTTTTCAAAGTCCCTTAAAAATTTTCCAATTTTTGTCCCAATTCTTCCCATTCCCATTGAAACTTTTCAAATCCCTCTCCAAATTGTTGAAATTCTCTTGAAGCTTTTAAAATTCTCTCTAGAATTTTCAAAATCCATGTCCACATGTTTACAATTTCACGTCCAAAAATGGCTAAAATTCCAGTTGAAATTTTTTCAAAGTCCCTTAAAAATTTTCCAATTTTTGTCCCAATTCTTCCCATTCCCATTGAAACTTTTCAAATCCCTCTCCAAATTGTTGAAATTCTCTTGAAGCTTTTAAAATTCTCTCTAGAATTTTCAAAATCCATGTCCACATGTTTACAATTTCACGTCAAAAAATGGCTAAAATTCCAGTTGAAATGTTTTCAAAGTCCCTTCAAAATTTTCCAATTTTTGTCCCAATTCTTCCCATTCCCATTGAAACTTTTCAAATCCCTCTCAAAATTGTTGAAATTCTCTTGAAGCTTTTAAAATTCTCTCTAGAATTTTCAAAATCCATGTCCACATGTTTACAATTTCACGTCAAAAAATGGCTAAAATTCCAGTTGAAATTTTTTCAAAGTCCCTTAACAATTTTCCAATTTTTGTCCCAATTCTTCCCATTCCCATTGAAACTTTTCAAATCCCTCTCAAAATGGTTGAAATTCTCTTGAAGCTTTTAAAATTCTCTCCAGAATTTTCAAAATCCATGTCCACATGTTTACAATTTCACGTCCAAAAATGGCTAAAATTCCAGTTGAAATGTTTTCAAAGTCCCTTAAAAATTTTCCAATTTTTGTCCCAATTCTTCCCATTCCCATTGAAACTTTTCAAATCCCTCTCAAAATTGTTGAAATTCTCTTGAAGCTTTTAAAATTCTCTCTAGAATTTTCAAAATCCATGTCCACATGTTTACAATTTCACGTCAAAAAATGGCTAAAATTCCAGTTGAAATTTTTTCAAAGTCCCTTAACAATTTTCCAATTTTTGTCCCAATTCTTCCCATTCCCATTGAAACTTTTCAAATCCCTCTCAAAATTGTTGAAATTCTCTTGAAGCTTTTAAAATTCTCTCTAGAATTTTCAAAATCCATGTCCACATGTTTACAATTTCACGTCCAAAAATGGCTAAAATTCCAGTTGAAATTTTTTCAAAGTCCCTTAAAAATTTTCCAATTTTTGTCCCAATTCTTCCCATTCCCATTGAAACTTTTCAAATCCCTCTCCAAATTGTTGAAATTCTCTTGAAGCTTTTAAAATTCTCTCCAGAATTTTCAAAATCCATGTCCACGTGTTTACAATTTCACGTCAAAAAATGGCTAAAATACCAGTTGAAATGTTTTCAAAGTCCCTTAAAAATTTTCCAATTTTTGTCCCAATTCTTCCCATTCCCATTGAAACTTTTCAAATCCCTCTCCAAATTGTTGAAATTCTCTTGAAGCTTTTAAAATTCTCTCTAGAATTTTCAAAATCCATGTCCACATGTTTACAATTTCACGTCAAAAAATGGCTAAAATTCCAGTTGAAATTTTTTCAAAGTCCCTTAAAAGTTTTCCAATTTTTGTCCCAATTCTTCCCATTCCCATTGAAACTTTTCAAATCCCTCTCCAAATTGTTGAAATTCTCTTGAAGCTTTTAAAATTCTCTCTAGAATTTTCAAAATCCATGTCCACATGTTTACAATTTCACGTCCAAAAATGGCTAAAATTCCAGTGGAAATTTTTTCAAAGTCCCTTCAAAATTTTCCAATTTTTGTCCCAATTCTTCCCATTCCCATTGAAACTTTTCAAATCCCTCTCCAAATTGTTGAAATTCTCTTGAAGCTTTTAAAATTCTCTCTAGAATTTTCAAAATCCATGTCCACATGTTTACAATTTCACGTCCAAAAATGGCTAAAATTCCAGTTGAAATTTTTTCAAAGTCCCTTAAAAATTTTCCAATTTTTGTCCCAATTCTTCCCATTCCCATTGAAACTTTTCAAATCCCTCTCCAAATGGTTGAAATTCTCTTGAAGCTTTTAAAATTCTCTCTAGAATTTTCAAAATCCATGTCCACATGTTTACAATTTCACGTCAAAAAATGGCTAAAATTCCAGTTGAAATGTTTTCAAAGTCCCTTCAAAATTTTCCAATTTTTGTCCCAATTCTTCCCATTCCCATTGAAACTTTTCAAATCCCTCTCAAAATTGTTGAAATTCTCTTGAAGCTTTTAAAATTCTCTCTAGAATTTTCAAAATCCATGTCCACATGTTTACAATTTCACGTCAAAAAATGGCTAAAATTCCAGTTGAAATTTTTTCAAAGTCCCTTAACAATTTTCCAATTTTTGTCCCAATTCTTCCCATTCCCATTGAAACTTTTCAAATCCCTCTCAAAATGGTTGAAATTCTCTTGAAGCTTTTAAAATTCTCTCCAGAATTTTCAAAATCCATGTCCACATGTTTACAATTTCACGTCCAAAAATGGCTAAAATTCCAGTTGAAATGTTTTCAAAGTCCCTTAAAAATTTTCCAATTTTTGTCCCAATTCTTCCCATTCCCATTGAAACTTTTCAAATCCCTCTCAAAATGGTTGAAATTCTCTTGAAGCTTTTAAAATTCTCTCTAGAATTTTCAAAATCCATGTCCACATGTTTACAATTTCACGTCAAAAAATGGCTAAAATTCCAGTTGAAATTTTTTCAAAGTCCCTTAAAAATTTTCCAATTTTTGTCCCAATTCTTCCCATTCCCATTGAAACTTTTCAAATCCCTCTCAAAATTGTTGAAATTCTCTTGAAGCTTTTAAAATTCTCTCTAGAATTTTCAAAATCCATGTCCACATGTTTACAATTTCACGTCAAAAAATGGCTAAAATTCCAGTTGAAATTTTTTCAAAGTCCCTTAACAATTTTCCAATTTTTGTCCCAATTCTTCCCATTCCCATTGAAACTTTTCAAATCCCTCTCAAAATTGTTGAAATTCTCTTGAAGCTTTTAAAATTCTCTCTAGAATTTTCAAAATCCATGTCCACGTGTTTACAATTTCACGTCAAAAAATGGCTAAAATTCCAGTTGAAATTTTTTCAAAGTCCCTTCAAAATTTTCCAATTTTTGTCCCAATTCTTCCCATTCCCATTGAAACTTTTCAAATCCCTCTCAAAATGGTTGAAATTCTCTTGAAGCTTTTAAAATTCTCTCTAGAATTTTCAAAATCCATGTCCACATGTTTACAATTTCACGTCCAAAAATGGCTAAAATTCCAGTTGAAATTTTTTCAAAGTCCCTTCAAAATTTTCCAATTTTTGTCCCAATTCTTCCCATTCCCATTGAAACTTTTCAAATCCCTCTCAAAATGGTTGAAATTCTCTTGAAGCTTTTAAAATTCTCTCTAGAATTTTCAAAATCCATGTCCACATGTTTACAATTTCACGTCAAAAAATGGCTAAAATTCCAGTTGAAATTTTTTCAAAGTCCCTTAAAAATTTTCCAATTTTTGTCCCAATTCTTCCCATTCCCATTGAAACTTTTCAAATCCCTCTCAAAATGGTTGAAATTCTCTTGAAGCTTTTAAAATTCTCTCTAGAATTTTCAAAATCCATGTCCACATGTTTACAATTTCACGTCAAAAAATGGCTAAAATTCCAGTTGAAATTTTTTCAAAGTCCCTTAAAAATTTTCCAATTTTTGTCCCAATTCTTCCCATTCCCATTGAAACTTTTCAAATCCCTCTCAAAATTGTTGACATTCTCTTGAAGCTTTTAAAATTCTCTCTAGAATTTTCAAAATCCATGTCCACGTGTTTACAATTTCACGTCAAAAAATGGCTAAAATTCCAGTTGAAATGTTTTCAAAGTCCCTTAAAAATTTTCCAATTTTTGTCCCAATTCTTCCCATTCCCATTGAAACTTTTCAAATCCCTCTCAAAATGGTTGAAATTCTCTTGAAGCTTTTAAAATTCTCTCTAGAATTTTCAAAATCCATGTCCACGTGTTTACAATTTCACGTCAAAAAATGGCTAAAATTCCAGTTGAAATTTTTTCAAAGTCCCTGAAAAATTTTCCAATTTTTGTCCCAATTCTTCCCATTCCCATTGAAACTTTTCAAATCCCTCTCAAAATGGTTGAAATTCTCTTGAAGCTTTTAAAATTCTCTCTAGAATTTTCAAAATCCATGTCCACATGTTTACAATTTCACGTCAAAAAATGGCTAAAATTCCAGTTGAAATTTTTTCAAAGTCCCTTCAAAATTTTCCAATTTTTGTCCCAATTCTTCCCATTCCCATTGAAACTTTTCAAATCCCTCTCAAAATGGTTGAAATTCTCTTGAAGCTTTTAAAATTCTCTCTAGAATTTTCAAAATCCATGTCCACATGTTTACAATTTCACGTCAAAAAATGGCTAAAATTCCAGTTGAAATTTTTTCAAAGTCCCTTAAAAATTTTCCAATTTTTGTCCCAATTCTTCCCATTCCCATTGAAACTTTTCAAATCCCTCTCAAAATTGTTGAAATTCTCTTGAAGCTTTTAAAATTCTCTCCAGAATTTTCAAAATCCATGTCCACGTGTTTACAATTTCACGTCCAAAAATGGCTAAAATTCCAGTTGAAATGTTTTCAAAGTCCCTTAAAAATTTTCCAATTTTTGTCCCAATTCTTCCCATTCCCATTGAAACTTTTCAAATCCCTCTCAAAATGGTTGAAATTCTCTTGAAGCTTTTAAAATTCTCTCTAGAATTTTCAAAATCCATGTCCACATGTTTACAATTTCACGTCAAAAAATGGCTAAAATTCCAGTTGAAATTTTTTCAAAGTCCCTTAAAAATTTTCCAATTTTTGTCCCAATTCTTCCCATTCCCATTGAAACTTTTCAAATCCCTCTCAAAATTGTTGACATTCTCTTGAAGCTTTTAAAATTCTCTCCAGAATTTTCAAAATCCATGTCCACGTGTTTACAATTTCACGTCCAAAAATGGCTAAAATTCCAGTTGAAATTTTTTCAAAGTCCCTTAAAAATTTTCCAATTTTTGTCCCAATTCTTCCCATTCCCATTGAAACTTTTCAAATCCCTCTCAAAATGGTTGAAATTCTCTTGAAGCTTTTAAAATTCTCTCTAGAATTTTCAAAATCCATGTCCACATGTTTACAATTTCACGTCAAAAAATGGCTAAAATTCCAGTTGAAATTTTTTCAATGTCCCTGAAAAATTTTCCAATTTTTGTCCCAATTCTTCCCATTCCCATTGAAACTTTTCAAATCCCTCTCAAAATGGTTGAAATTCTCTTGAAGCTTTTAAAATTCTCTCTAGAATTTTCAAAATCCATGTCCACATGTTTACAATTTCACGTCAAAAAATGGCTAAAATTCCAGTTGAAATTTTTTCAAAGTCCCTTAAAAATTTTCCAATTTTTGTCCCAATTCTTCCCATTCCCATTGAAACTTTTCAAATCCCTCTCAAAATGGTTGAAATTCTCTTGAAGCTTTTAAAATTCTCTCCAGAATTTTCAAAATCCATGTCCACATGTTTACAATTTCACGTCAAAAAATGGCTAAAATTCCAGTTGAAATTTTTTCAAAGTCCCTTAAAAATTTTCCAATTTTTGTCCCAATTCTTCCCATTCCCATTGAAACTTTTCAAATCCCTCTCAAAATGGTTGAAATTCTCTTGAAGCTTTTAAAATTCTCTCTAGAATTTTCAAAATCCATGTCCACATGTTTACAATTTCACGTCAAAAAATGGCTAAAATTCCAGTTGAAATTTTTTCAAAGTCCCTTCAAAATTTTCCAATTTTTGTCCCAATTCTTCCCATTCCCATTGAAACTTTTCAAATCCCTCTCAAAATGGTTGAAATTCTCTTGAAGCTTTTAAAATTCTCTCTAGAATTTTCAAAATCCATGTCCACATGTTTACAATTTCACGTCAAAAAATGGCTAAAATTCCAGTTGAAATTTTTTCAAAGTCCCTTAAAAATTTTCCAATTTTTGTCCCAATTCTTCCCATTCCCATTGAAACTTTTCAAATCCCTCTCAAAATGGTTGAAATTCTCTTGAAGCTTTTAAAATTCTCTCCAGAATTTTCAAAATCCATGTCCACGTGTTTACAATTTCACGTCCAAAAATGGCTAAAATTCCAGTTGAAATGTTTTCAAAGTCCCTTAAAAATTTTCCAATTTTTGTCCCAATTCTTCCCATTCCCATTGAAACTTTTCAAATCCCTCTCCAAATTGTTGAAATTCTCTTGAAGCTTTTAAAATTCTCTCTAGAATTTTCAAAATCCATGTCCACATGTTTACAATTTCACGTCAAAAAATGGCTAAAATTCCAGTTGAAATTTTTTCAAAGTCCCTTAAAAATTTTCCAATTTTTGTCCCAATTCTTCCCATTCCCATTGAAACTTTTCAAATCCCTCTCAAAATGGTTGAAATTCTCTTGAAGCTTTTAAAATTCTCTCTAGAATTTTCAAAATCCATGTCCACATGTTTACAATTTCACGTCAAAAAATGGCTAAAATTCCAGTTGAAATTTTTTCAAAGTCCCTTAAAAATTTTCCAATTTTTGTCCCAATTCTTCCCATTCCCATTGAAACTTTTCAAATCCCTCTCAAAATTGTTGACATTCTCTTGAAGCTTTTAAAATTCTCTCTAGAATTTTCAAAATCCATGTCCACGTGTTTACAATTTCACGTCAAAAAATGGCTAAAATTCCAGTTGAAATTTTTTCAAAGTCCCTTAAAAATTTTCCAATTTTTGTCCCAATTCTTCCCATTCCCATTGAAACTTTTCAAATCCCTCTCAAAATGGTTGAAATTCTCTTGAAGCTTTTAAAATTCTCTCTAGAATTTTCAAAATCCATGTCCACATGTTTACAATTTCACGTCAAAAAATGGCTAAAATTCCAGTTGAAATTTTTTCAAAGTCCCTGAAAAATTTTCCAATTTTTGTCCCAATTCTTCCCATTCCCATTGAAACTTTTCAAATCCCTCTCCAAATTGTTGAAATTCTCTTGAAGCTTTTAAAATTCTCTCTAGAATTTTCAAAATCCATGTCCACATGTTTACAATTTCACGTCAAAAAATGGCTAAAATTCCAGTTGAAATTTTTTCAAAGTCCCTTAAAAATTTTCCAATTTTTGTCCCAATTCTTCCCATTCCCATTGAAACTTTTCAAATCCCTCTCAAAATGGTTGAAATTCTCTTGAAGCTTTTAAAATTCTCTCTAGAATTTTCAAAATCCATGTCCACATGTTTACAATTTCACGTCAAAAAATGGCTAAAATTCCAGTTGAAATTTTTTCAAAGTCCCTTACAAATTTTCCAATTTTTGTCCCAATTCTTCCCATTCCCATTGAAACTTTTCAAATCCCTCTCAAAATGGTTGAAATTCTCTTGAAGCTTTTAAAATTCTCTCCAGAATTTTCAAAATCCATGTCCACATGTTTACAATTTCACGTCCAAAAATGGCTAAAATTCCAGTTGAAATTTTTTCAAAGTCCCTTAAAAATTTTCCAATTTTTGTCCCAATTCTTCCCATTCCCATTGAAACTTTTCAAATCCCTCTCAAAATTGTTGAAATTCTCTTGAAGCTTTTAAAATTCTCTCTAGAATTTTCAAAATCCATGTCCACATGTTTACAATTTCACGTCCAAAAATGGCTAAAATTCCAGTTGAAATTTTTTCAAAGTCCCTTAAAAATTTTCCAATTTTTGTCCCAATTCTTCCCATTCCCATTGAAACTTTTCAAATCCCTCTCAAAATGGTTGAAATTCTCTTGAAGCTTTTAAAATTCTCTCTAGAATTTTCAAAATCCATGTCCACATGTTTACAATTTCACGTCCAAAAATGGCTAAAATTCCAGTTGAAATTTTTTCAAAGTCCCTTAAAAATTTTCCAATTTTTGTCCCAATTCTTCCCATTCCCATTGAAACTTTTCAAATCCCTCTCAAAATGGTTGAAATTCTCTTGAAGCTTTTAAAATTCTCTCTAGAATTTTCAAAATCCATGTCCACATGTTTACAATTTCACGTCAAAAAATGGCTAAAATTCCAGTTGAAATTTTTTCAAAGTCCCTTAAAAATTTTCCAATTTTTGTCCCAAATCTTCCCATTCCCATTGAAACTTTTCAAATCCCTCTCCAAATTGTTGAAATTCTCTTGAAGCTTTTAAAATTCTCTCTAGAATTTTCAAAATCCATGTCCACATGTTTACAATTTCACGTCAAAAAATGGCTAAAATTCCAGTTGAAATTTTTTCAAAGTCCCTTAAAATTTTCCAATTTTTGTCCCAATTCTTCCCATTCCCATTGAAACTTTTCAAATCCCTCTCAAAATGGTTGAAATTCTCTTGAAGCTTTTAAAATTCTCTCTAGAATTTTCAAAATCCATGGCCACATGTTTACAATTTCACGTCAAAAAATGGCTAAAATTCCAGTTGAAATTTTTTCAAAGTCCCTTAAAAATTTTCCAATTTTTGTCCCAATTCTTCCCATTCCCATTGAAACTTTTCAAATCCCTCTCCAAATGGTTGAAATTCTCTTGAAGCTTTTAAAATTCTCTCTAGAATTTTCAAAATCCATGTCCACATGTTTACAATTTCACGTCAAAAAATGGCTAAAATTCCAGTTGAAATTTTTTCAAAGTCCCTGAAAAATTTTCCAATTTTTGTCCCAATTCTTCCCATTCCCATTGAAACTTTTCAAATCCCTCTCCAAATTGTTGAAATTCTCTTGAAGCTTTTAAAATTCTCTCTAGAATTTTCAAAATCCATGTCCACATGTTTACAATTTCACGTCAAAAAATGGCTAAAATTCCAGTTGAAATTTTTTCAAAGTCCCTTAAAAATTTTCCAATTTTTGTCCCAATTCTTCCCATTCCCATTGAAACTTTTCAAATCCCTCTCAAATTGTTGAAATTCTCTTGAAGCTTTTAAAATTCTCTCTAGAATTTTCAAAATCCATGTCCACATGTTTACCGTCAAAAAATGGCTAAAATTCCAGTTGAAATTTTTTCAAAGTCCCTTAAAAATTTTCCAATTTTTGTCCCAAATCTTCCCATTCCCATTGAAACTTTTCAAATCCCTCTCCAAATTGTTGAAATTCTCTTGAAGCTTTTAAAATTCTCTCTAGAATTTTCAAAATCCATGTCCACATGTTTACAATTTCACGTCAAAAAATGGCTAAAATTCCAGTTGAAATTTTTTCAAAGTCCCTTAAAATTTTCCAATTTTTGTCCCAATTCTTCCCATTCCCATTGAAACTTTTCAAATCCCTCTCAAAATGGTTGAAATTCTCTTGAAGCTTTTAAAATTCTCTCCAGAATTTTCAAAATCCATGTCCACATGTTTACAATTTCACGTCAAAAAATGGCTAAAATTCCAGTTGAAATTTTTTCAAAGTCCCTGAAAAATTTTCCAATTTTTTGTCCCAATTCTTCCCATTCCCATTGAAACTTTTCAAATCCCTCTCAAAATGGTTGAAATTCTCTTGAAGCTTTTAAAATTCTCTCTAGAATTTTCAAATCCATGGCCACATGTTTACAATTTCACGTCAAAAAATGGCTAAAATTCCAGTTGAAATTTTTTCAAAGTCCCTTAAAAATTTTCCAATTTTGTCCCAATTCTTCCCATTCCCATTGAAACTTTTCAAATCCCTCTCCAAATGGTTGAAATTCTCTTGAAGCTTTTAAAATTCTCTCTAGAATTTTCAAAATCCATGTCCACATGTTTACAATTTCACGTCCAAAAATGGCTAAAATTCCAGTTGAAATTTTTTCAAAGTCCCTTAAAAATTTTCCAATTTTTGTCCCAATTCTTCCCATTCCCATTGAAACTTTTCAAATCCCTCTCCAAATTGTTGAAATTCTCTTGAAGCTTTTAAAATTCTCTCTAGAATTTTCAAAATCCATGTCCACATGTTTACAATTTCACGTCAAAAATGGCTAAAATTCCAGTTGAAATTTTTTCAAAGTCCCTTAAAAATTTTCCAATTTTTGTCCCAATTCTTCCCATTCCCATTGAAACTTTTCAAATCCCTCTCAAAATGGTTGAAATTCTCTTGAAGCTTTTAAAATTCTCTCTAGAATTTTCAAAATCCATGGCCACATGTTTACAATTTCACGAAAAAAAATGGCTAAAATTCCAGTTGAAATGTTTTCAAAGTCCCTTAAAAATTTTCCAATTTTTGTCCCAATTCTTCCCATTCCCATTGAAACTTTTCAAATCCCTCTCAAAATTGTTGAAATTCTCTTGAAGCTTTTAAAATTCTCTCGAGAATTTTCAAAATCCATGTCCACATGTTTACAATTTCACGTCAAAAAATGGCTAAAATTCCAGTTGAAATTTTTCAAAGTCCCTTACAAATTTTCCAATTTTTGTCCCAATTCTTCCCATTCCCATTGAAACTTTTCAAATCCCTCTCAAAATTGTTGAAATTCTCTTGAAGCTTTTAAAATTCTCTCTAGAATTTTCAAAATCCATGTCCACATGTTTACAATTTCACGTCAAAAAATGGCTAAAATTCCAGTTGAAATTTTTTCAAAGTCCCTTAAAAATTTTCCAATTTTTATCCCAAATCTTCCCATTCCCATTGAAACTTTTCAAATCCCTCTCAAAATGGTTGAAATTCTCTTGAAGCTTTTAAAATTCTCTCTAGAATTTTCAAATCCATGTCCACATGTTTACAATTTCACGTCAAAAAATGGCTAAAATTCCAGTGGAAAGTTTTTCAAAGTCCCTTAAAAATTTTCCAATTTTTGTCCCAATTCTTCCCATTCCCATTGAAACTTTTCAAATCCCTCTCAACATTGTTGAAATTCTCTTGAAGCTTTTAAAATTCTCTCTAGAATTTTCAAAATCCATGTCCACATGTTTACAATTTCACGTCAAAAAATGGCTAAAATTCCAGTTGAAATTTTTTCAAAGTCCCTTAAAAGTTTTCCAATTTTTGTCCCAATTCTTCCCATTCCCATTGAAACTTTTCAAATCCCTCTCAAAATTGTTGAAATTCTCTTGAAGCTTTTAAAATTCTCTCGAGAATTTTCAAAATCCATGTCCACATATTTACAATTTCACGTCAAAAAATGGCTAAAATTCCAGTTGAAATTTTTTCAAAGTCCCTTCAAAATTTTCCAATTTTTGTCCCAATTCTTCCCCATTCCCATTGAAACTTTTCAAATCCCTCTCAAAATTGTTGAAATTCTCTTGAAGCTTTTAAAATTCTCTCTAGAATTTTCAAAATCCATGTCCACGTGTTTACAATTTCACGTCAAAAAATGGCTAAATTCCAGTTGAAATTTTTTTCAAAGTCCCGTAACAATTTTCCAATTTTTGTCCCAATTCTTCCCATTCCCATTGAAACTTTTCAAATCCCTCTCAACATTGTTGAAATTCTCTTGAAGCTTTTAAAATTCTCTCCAGAATTTTCAAAATCCATGTCCACATGTTTACAATTTCACGTCAAAAATGGCTAAAATTCCAGTTGAAATTTTTCAAAGTCCCTTAAAAATTTTCCAATTTTTGTCCCAATTCTTCCCATTCCCATTGAAACTTTTCAAATCCCTCTCAAAATTGTTGAAATTCTCTTGAAGCTTTTAAAATTCTCTCTAGAATTTTCAAAATCCATGTCCACATGTTTACAATTTCACATAAAAAAATGGCTAAAATTCCAGTTGAAATGTTTTCAAAGTCCCTTCAAAATTTTCCAATTTTGTCCCAATTCTTCCCATTCCCATTGAAACTTTTCCAAATCCCTCTCAAAATTGTTGAAATTCTCTTGAAGCTTTTAAAATTCTCTCTAGAATTTTCAAAATCCATGTCCACATGTTTACAATTTCACGTCAAAAATGGCTAAAATTCCAGTTGAAATTTTTTCAAAGTCCCTTCAAAATTTTCCAATTTTTGTCCCAATTCTTCCCATTCCCATTGAAACTTTTCAAATCCCTCTCAAAATGGTTGAAATTCTCTTGAAGCTTTTAAAATTCTCTCTAGAATTTTCAAAATCCATGTCCACATGTTTACAATTTCACGTCAAAAAATGGCTAAAATTCAGTTGAAATGTTTTCAAAGTCCCTTAAAAATTTTCCAATTTTTGTCCCAATTCTTCCCATTCCCATTGAAACTTTTCAAAACCCTCTCAAAATGGTTGAAATTCTCTTGAAGCTTTTAAAATTCTCTCTAGAATTTTCAAAATCCATGTCCACATGTTTACAATTTCACGTCCAAAAATGGCTAAAATTCAGTTGAAATGTTTTCAAAGTCCCTGAAAAATTTTCCAATTTTTGTCCCAATTCTTCCCATTCCCATTGAAACTTTTCAAATCCCTCTCAAAATTGTTGAAATTCTCTTGAGCTTTTAAAATTCTCTCCAGAATTTTCAAAATCCATGTCCACATGTTTACAATTTCACGTCAAAAAATGGCTAAAATTCCAGTTGAAATTTTTTCAAAGTCCCTTAACAATTTTCCAATTTTTGTCCCAATTCTTCCCATTCCCATTGAAACTTTTCAAATCCCTCTCAACATTGTTGAAATTCTCTTGAAGCTTTTAAAATTCTCTCTAGAATTTTCAAAATCCATGTCCACATGTTTACAATTTCACGTCAAAAAATGGCTAAAATTCCAGTTGAAATGTTTTCAAAGTCCCTTAAAAATTTTCCAATTTTTGTCCCAATTCTTCCCATTCCCATTGAAACTTTTCAAATCCCTCTCAAAATTGTTGAAATTCTCTTGAAGCTTTTAAAATTCTCTCTAGAATTTTCAAAATCCATGTCCACATGTTTACAATTTCACGTCAAAAAATGGCTAAAATTCCAGTTGAAATTTTTTCAAAGTCCCTTCAAAATTTTCCAATTTTTGTCCCAATTCTTCCCATTCCCATTGAAACTTTTCAAATCCCTCTCCAAATTGTTGAAATTCTCTTGAAGCTTTTAAAATTCTCTCTAGAATTTTCAAAATCCATGTCCACATGTTTACAATTTCACGTCAAAAAATGGCTAAAATTCCAGTTGAAATTTTTTCAAAGTCCCTTAAAAATTTTCCAATTTTTGTCCCAATTCTTCCCATTCCCATTGAAACTTTTCAAATCCCTCTCAAAATGGTTGAAATTCTCTTGAAGCTTTTAAATTCTCTCTAGAATTTTCAAATCCATGTCCACATGTTTACAATTTCACGTCAAAAATGGCTAAAATTCCAGTTGAAATTTTTTCAAAGTCCCTTAAAAATTTTCCAATTTTGTCCCAATTCTTCCCATTCCCATTGAAACTTTTTAAATCCCTCTCAAAATTGTTGAAATTCTCTTGAAGCTTTTAAAATTCTCTCCAGAATTTTCAAAATCCATGTCCACATGTTTACAATTTCACATCAAAAAATGGCTAAAATTCCAGTTGAAATTTTTTCGAAGTCCCTTAAAAGTTTTCCAATTTTTGTCCCAATTCTTCCCATTCCCATTGAAACTTTTCAAATCCCTCTCAAAATTGTTGAAATTCTGTTGAAGCTTTTAAAATTCTCTCTAGAATTTTCAAAATCCATGTCCACATGTTTACAATTTCACGTCAAAAAATGGCTAAAATTCCAGTTGAAATTTTTTCAAAGTCCCTGAAAAATTTTCCAATTTTTGTCCCAATTCTTCCCATTCCCATTGAAACTTTTCAAATCCCTCTCAAATCGTTGAAATTCTCTTGAAGCTTTTAAAATTCTCTCTAGAATTTTCAAAATCCATGTCCACATGTTTACAATTTCACGTCAAAAAATGGCTAAAATTCCAGTTGAAATTTTTTCAAAGTCCCTTAAAAATTTTCCAATTTTTGTCCCAATTCTTCCCATTCCCATTGAAACTTTTCAAATCCTCTCAAAATGGTTGAAATTCTCTTGAAGCTTTTAAAATTCTCTCTAGAATTTTCAAAATCCATGTCCACATGTTTACAATTTCACGTCAAAAAATGGGCTAAAATTCCAGTTGAAATTTTTTCAAAGTCCCTTCAAAATTTTCCAATTTTTGTCCCAATTCTTCCCATTCCCATTGAAACTTTTCAAATCCCTCTCAAATTGTTGAAATTCTCTTGAAGCTTTTTAAAATTCTCTCTAGAATTTTCAAAATCCATGTCCACATGTTTACAATTTCTCGTCAAAAAATGGCTAAAATTCCAGTTGAAATTTTTTCAAAGTCCCTTCAAAATTTTCAATTTTTGTCCCAATTCTTCCCATTCCCATTGAAACTTTTCAAATCCCTCTCAAATTGTTGAAATTCTCTTGAAGCTTTTAAAATTCTCTCTAGAATTTTCAAAATCCATGTCCACATGTTTACAATTTCACGTCAAAAAATGGCTAAAATTCCAGTTGAAATTTTTTCAAAGTCCCTTAAAAATTTTCCAATTTTTGTCCCAATTCTTCCCATTCCCATTGAAACTTTTCAAATCCCTCTCAAAATTGTTGAAATTCTCTTGAAGCTTTTAAAATTCTCTCTAGAATTTTCAAAATCCATGTCCACATGTTTACAATTTCACGTCAAAAATGGCTAAAATTCCAGTGGAAATTTTTTCAAAGTCCCTGAAAAATTTTCCAATTTTTGTCCCAATTCTTCCCATTCCCATTGAAACTTTTCAAATCCCTCTCAAATTGTTGAAATTCTCTTGAAGCTTTTAAAATTCTCTCTAGAATTTTCAAAATCCATGTCCACATGTTTACAATTTCACGTCAAAAATGGCTAAAATTCCAGTTGAAATGTTTTCAAAGTCCCTTAAAAATTTTCCAATTTTGTCCCAATTCTTCCCATTCCCATTGAAACTTTTCAAATCCCTCTCAAAATTGTTGAAATTCTCTTGAAGCTTTTAAAATTCTCTCTAGAATTTTCAAAATCCATGTCCACATGTTTACAATTTCACGTCAAAAAATGGCTAAAATTCCAGTTGAAATTTTTTCAAAGTCCCTTCAAAATTTTCCAATTTTTGTCCCAATTCTTCCCATTCCCATTGAAACTTTTCAAATCCCTCTCAACATTGTTGAAATTCTCTTGAAGCTTTTAAAATTCTCTCCAGAATTTTCAAAATCCATGTCCACATGTTTACAATTTCACGTCAAAAATGGCTAAAATTCCAGTTGAAATTTTTTCAAAGTCCCTTAAAAATTTTCCAATTTTTGTCCCAATTCTTCCCATTCCCATTGAAACTTTTCAAATCCCTCTCCAAATTGTTGAAATTCTCTTGAAGCTTTTAAAATTCTCTCCAGAATTTCAAAATCCATGTCCACATGTTTACAATTTCACGTCAAAAAATGGCTAAAATTCCAGTTGAAATTTTTTCAAAGTCCCTTAAAAATTTTCCAATTTTTGTCCCAATTCTTCCCATTCCCATTGAAACTTTTCAAATCCCTCTCAAAATTGTTGAAATTCTCTTGAAGCTTTTAAAATTCTCTCCAGAATTTTCAATATCCATGTCCACATGTTTACAATTTCACATTAAAAAATGGCTAAAATTCCAGTTGAAATTTTTTCAAAGTCCCTTAAAAGTTTTCCAATTTTTGTCCCAATTCTTCCCATTCCCATTGAAACTTTTCAAATCCCTCTCAAAATTGTTGAAATTCTGTTGAAGCTTTTAAAATTCTCTCTAGAATTTTCAAAATCCATGTCCACATGTTTACAATTTCACGTCAAAAAATGGCTAAAAATTCAGTTGAAATTTTTTCAAAGTCCCTGAAAAATTTTCCAATTTTTGTCCCAATTCTTCCCATTCCCATTGAAACTTTTCAAATCCCTCTCAAAATTGTTGAAATTCTCTTGAAGCTTTTAAAATTCTCTCTAGAATTTTCAAAATCCATGTCCACATGTTTACAATTTCACGTCAAAAAATGGCTAAAATTCCAGTTGAAATGTTTTCAAAGTCCCTTAAAAATTTTCCAATTTTTGTCCCAATTCTTCCCATTCCCATTGAAACTTTTCAAATCCCTCTCAAAATGTTGAAATTCTCTTGAAGCTTTTAAAATTCTCTCTAGAATTTTCAAAATCCATGTCCACATGTTTACAATTTCACATCAAAAAATGGCTAAAATTCCAGTTGAAATTTTTTCAAAAGTCCCTTAAAAATTTTCCAATTTTTGTCCCAATTCTTCCCATTCCCATTGAAACTTTCAAATCCTCTCAAATGTTGAAATTCTCTTGAAGCTTTAAAATTCTCTCTAGAATTTTCAAAATCCCTGTCCACATGTTTACAATTTCACGTCAAAAATGGCTAAAATTCCAGTTGAAATGTTTTCAAAGTCCCTTAAAAATTTTCCAATTTTTGTCCCAATTCTTCCCATTCCCATTGAAACTTTTCAAATCCCTCTCAAAATTGTTTGAATTCTCTTGAAGCTTTTAAAATTCTCTCTAGAATTTTCAAAATCCATGTCCACATGTTTACAATTTCACGTCAAAAAATGGCTAAAATTCCAGTTGAAATGTTTTCAAAGTCCCTTAAAAATTTTCCAATTTTGTCCCAATTCTTCCCATTCCCATTGAAACTTTTCAAATCCCTCTCAAAATTGTTGAAATCTCTTGAAGCTTTTAAAATTCTCTCTAGAATTTTCAAAATCCATGTCCACATGTTTACAATTTCACGTCAAAAAATGGCTAAAATTCCAGTTGAAATGTTTTCAAAGTCCCTTAAAAATTTTCCAATTTTTGTCCCAATTCTTCCCATTCCCATTGAAAACTTTTCAAATCCCTCTCAAAATGGTTGAAATTCTCTTGAAGCTTTTAAAATTCTCTCCAGAATTTTCAAAATCCATGTCCACATGTTTACAATTTCACGTCAAAAATGGCTAAAATTCCAGTTGAAATGTTTTCAAAGTCCTTAAAAATTTTCCAATTTTTGTCCCAATTCTTCCCATTCCATTGAAACTTTTCAAATCCCTCTCAAAATGGTTGAAATTCTCTTGAAGCTTTTAAAATTCTCTCTAGAATTTTCAAAATCCATGTCCACATGTTTACAATTTCTCGTCAAAAAATGGCTAAAATTCCAGTTGAAATTTTTTCAAAGTCCCTTAAAAATTTTCCAATTTTTGTCCCAATTCTTCCCATTCCCATTGAAACTTTTCAAATCCCTCTCAAAATGGTTGAAATTCTCTTGAAGCTTTTAAATTTCTCTCTAGAATTTTCAAAATCCATGTCCACATGTTTACAATTTTCACGTCAAAAAATGGCTAAAATTTTCCAGTTGAAATTTTTTCAAAGTCCCTGAAAAATTTTCCAATTTTTGTCCCAATTCTTCCCATTCCCATTGAAACTTTTCAAATCCCTCTCCAAATTGTTGAAATTCTCTTGAAGCTTTTAAAATTCTCTCTAGAATTTTCAAAATCCATGTCCACATGTTTACAATTTCACGTCAAAAAATGGGCTAAAATTCCAGTTGAAATTTTTCAAAGTCCCTTAAAAATTTTCCAATTTTTGTCCCAATTCTTCCCATTCCCATTGAAACTTTTCAAATCCCTCTCAAAATGGTTGAAATTCTCTTGAAGCTTTTAAAATTCTCTCTAGAATTTTCAAAATCCATGTCCACATGTTTACAATTTCACGTCCAAAAATGGCTAAAATTCCAGTTGAAATGTTTTCAAAGTCCCTTAAAAATTTTCCAATTTTTGTCCCAATTCTTCCCATTCCCATTGAAACTTTTCAAATCCCTCTCAAAATGGTTGAAATTCTCTTGAAGCTTTTAAAATTCTCTCTAGAATTTTCAAATCCATGTCCACATGTTTACAATTTCACGTTCAAAAAATGGCTAAAATTCCAGTTGAAATTTTTTCAAAGTCCCTTAAAAATTTTCCAATTTTTGTCCCAATTCTTCCCATTCCCATTGAAACTTTTCAAATCCCTCTCAACATTGTTGAAATTCTCTTGAAGCTTTTAAATTCTCTCTAGAATTTTCAAAATCCATGGCCACATGTTTACAATTTCATTAAAAAAAATGGCTAAAATTCCAGTTGAAATGTTTTCAAAGTCCCTTAAAAATTTTCCAATTTTTGTCCCAATTCTTCCCATTCCCATTGAAACTTTTCAAATCCCTCTCAAAAATGGTTGAAATTCTCTTGAAGCTTTTAAAATTCTCTCTAGAATTTTCAAAATCCATGTCCACATGTTTACAATTTCACGTCAAAAAATGGCTAAAATTCCAGTTGAAATTTTTTCAAAGTCCCCTTAAAATTTTCCAATTTTTGTCCCAATTCTTCCCATTCCCATTGAAACTTTTCAATCCCTCTCAACATTGTTGAAATTCTCTTGAAGCTTTTAAAATTCTCTCCAGAATTTTCAAAATCCATGTCCACATGTTTACAATTTCACGTCCAAAAATGGCTAAAATTCCAGTTGAAATGTTTTCAAAGTCCCTTAAAAATTTTCCAATTTTTGTCCCAATTCTTCCCATTCCCATTGAAACTTTTCAAATCCCTCTCAAAATGGTTGAAATTCTCTTGAAGCTTTTAAAATTCTCTCTAGAATTTTCAAAATCCATGTCCACATGTTTACAATTTCTCGTCAAAAAATGGCTAAAATTCCAGTTGAAATTTTTTTCAAAGTCCCTTAAAAATTTTCCAATTTTTGTCCCAATTCTTCCCATTCCCATTGAAACTTTTCAAATCCCTCTCAAAATGGTTGAAATTCTCTTGAAGCTTTTAAAATTCTCTCTAGAATTTTCAAAATCCATGTCCACATGTTTACAATTTCACGTCAAAAAATGGCTAAAATTCCAGTTGAAATTTTTCAAAGTCCCTTAACAATTTTCCAATTTTTGTCCCAATTCTTCCCATTCCCATTGAACTTTTCAAATCCCTCTCCAAATTGTTGAAATTCTCTTGAAGCTTTTAAAATTCTCTCTAGAATTTTCAAAATCCATGTCCACATGTTACAATTTCACGTCAAAAATGGCTAAAATTCCAGTTGAAATTTTTTCAAAGTCCCTTAAAAATTTTCCAATTTTTGTCCCAATTCTTCCCATTCCCATTGAAACTTTTCAAATCCCTCTCAAAATGGTTGAAATTCTCTTGAAGCTTTTAAAATTCTCTCTAGAATTTTCAAATCCATGTCCACATGTTTACAATTTCACGTCCAAAAATGGCTAAAATTCCAGTTGAAATGTTTTCAAAGTCCCTTAAAAATTTTCCAATTTTTGTCCCAATTCTTCCCCATTCCCATTGAAACTTTTCAAATCCCTCTCAAAATGGTTGAAATTCCTCTTGAAGCTTTTAAAATTCTCTCTAGAATTTTCAAAATCCATGTCCACATGTTTACAATTTCACGTCAAAAAATGGCTAAAATTCCAGTTGAAATTTTTTCAAAGTCCCTTAAAAATTTTCCAATTTTTGTCCCAATTCTTCCCATTCCCATTGAAACTTTTCAAATCCCTCTCAACATTGTTGAAATTCTCTGAAGCTTTTAAAATTCTCTCTAGAATTTTCAAAATCCATGGCCACATGTTTACAATTTCATTAAAAAAAAATGGCTAAAATTCAGTTGAAATGTTTTCAAAGTCCCTTAAAAATTTTCCAATTTTTGTCCCAATTCTTCCCATTCCCATGTGAAACTTTTCAAATCCCTCTCAAAATGGTTGAAATTCTCTTGAAGCTTTTAAAATTCTCTCTAGAATTTTCAAAATCCATGTCCACATGTTTACAATTTCACGTCAAAAAATGGCTAAAATTCCAGTTGAAATTTTTCAAAGTCCCTTAACAATTTTCCAATTTTTTGTCCCAATTCTTCCCATTCCATTGAAACTTTTCAATCCCTCTGCAAATTGTTTGAAATTCTCTTGAAGCTTTTAAATTCTCTCTAGAATTTTCAAAAATCCATGTCCACATGTTTACAATTTCACGTCAAAAAATGGCTAAAATTCCAGTTGAAATTTTTTCAAAGTCCCTTAAAAATTTTCCAATTTTTGTCCCAATTCTTCCCATTCCCATTGAAACTTTTCAAATCCCTCTCAAAATGGTTGAAATTCTCTTGAAGCTTTTAAAATTCTCTCCAGAATTTTCAAAATCCATGTCCACATGTTTACAATTTCACGTCCAAAAATGGCTAAAATTCCAGTTGAAATGTTTTCAAAGTCCCTTAAAAATTTTCCAATTTTTGTCCCAATTCTTCCCATTCCCATTGAAACTTTTCAAATCCCTCTCCAAATTGTTGAAATTCTCTTGAAGCTTTAAAATTCTCTCTAGAATTTTCAAAATCCACTTCCACATGTTTACAATTTCACGTCAAAAAATGGCTAACATTCCAGTGGAAATTTCTTCAAAGTCCCTTAAAAATTTTCCAATTTTGTCCCAATTCTTCCCATTCCCATTGAAACTTTCAAATCCCTCTCAAAAATGGTTGAAATTCTCTTGAAGCTTTTAAAATTCTCTCTAGAATTTTCAAAATCCATGTCCACATGTTTACAATTTCACGTCCAAAAATGGCTAAAATTCCAGTTGAAATGTTTTCAAAGTCCCTTAAAAATTTTTCCAATTTTTGTCCCAATTCTTCCCATTCCCATTGAAACTTTTCAAATCCCTCTCAAAATGGTTGAAATTCTCTTGAAGCTTTTAAAATTCTCTCTAGAATTTTCAAAATCCATGTCCACATGTTTACAATTTCACGTCAAAAATGGCTAAAATTCCAGTTGAAATTTTTTCAAAGTCCCTTAAAATTTTCCAATTTTTGTCCCAATTCTTCCCATTCCCATTGAAACTTTTCAAATCCTCTCAACATTGTTGAAATTCTCTTGAAGCTTTTAAAATTCTCTCTAGAATTTTCAAAATCCATGGCCACATGTTTACAATTTCATTAAAAAAAAATGGCTAAAATTCCAGTTGAAATGTTTTCAAAGTCCCTTAAAAATTTTCCAATTTTTGTCCCAATTCTTCCCATTCCCATTGAAACTTTTCAAATCCCTCTCAAAATGGTTGAAATTCTCTTGAAGCTTTTAAAATTCTCTCTAGAATTTTCAAAATCCATGTCCACATGTTTACAATTTCACGTCAAAAAATGGCTAAAAATTCCAGTTGAAATTTTTTCAAAGTCCCTTAACAATTTTCCAATTTTTGTCCCAATTCTTCCCATTCCATTGAAACTTTTCAAATCCCTCTGCAAATTGTTGAAATTCTCTTGAAGCTTTTAAAATTCTCTCTAGAATTTTCAAAATCCATGTCCACATGTTTACAATTTCACGTCAAAAAATGGCTAAAATTCCAGTTGAAATTTTTTCAAAGTCCCTTAAAAATTTTCCAATTTTTGTCCCAATTCTTCCCATTCCCATTGAAACTTTTCAAATCCCTCTCAAAATGGTTGAAATTCTCTTGAAGCTTTTAAAATTCTCTCCAGAATTTTCAAAATCCATGTCCACATGTTTACAATTTCACGTCCAAAAATGGCTAAAATTCCAGTTGAAATGTTTTCAAAGTCCCTTAAAAATTTCCAATTTTTGTCCCAATTCTTCCCATTCCCATTGAAACTTTTCAATCCCTCTCCAAATTGTTGAAATTCTCTTGAAGCTTTTAAAATTCTCTCTAGAATTTTCAAAATCCACTTCCACATGTTTACAATTTCACGTCAAAAAATGGCTAACATTCCAGTGGAAATTTCTTCAAAGTCCCTTAAAAATTTTCCAATTTTGTCCAATTCTTCCCATTCCCATTGAAACTTTTCAAATCCCTCTCAAAATTGTTGAAATTCTCTTGAAGCTTTTAAAATTCTCTCTAGAATTTTCAAAATCCACTTCCACATGTTTACAATTTCACGTCAAAAAATGGCTAAAATTCCAGTTGAAATTTTTTCAAAAGTCCCTTAAAAATTTTCCAATTTTGTCCCAATTCTTCCCATTCCCATTGAAACTTTTCAAATCCCTCTCAAAATGGTTGAAATTCTCTTGAAGCTTTCAAAATTCTCTCCAGAATTTCAAAATCCATGTCCACATGTTTACAATTTCACGTCCAAAAATGGCTAAAATTCCAGTTGAAATGTTTTTCAAAGTCCCTTAAAAATTTTCCAATTTTTGTCCCAATTCTTCCCATTCCCATTGAAACTTTTCAAATCCCTCTCAAAATTGTTGAAATTCTCTTGAAGCTTTTAAAATTCTCTCTAGAATTTTCAAAATCCATGGCCACATGTTTACAATTTCATGTAAAAATTTGCTAAAATTCCAGTTGAAATTTTTTCAAAGTCCCTTAAAAATTTTCCAATTTTTGTCCCAATTCTTCCCATTCCCATTGAAACTTTTCAAATCCCTCTCAAAATTGTTGAAATTCTCTTGAAGCTTTTAAAATTCTCTCTAGAATTTTCAAAATCCATGGCCACATGTTTACAATTTCATGTAAAAATTTGCTAAAATTCCAGTTGAAATTTTTTCAAAGTCCCTTCAAAATTTTCCAATTTTTGTCCCAATTCTTCCCATTCCCATTGAAACTTTTCAAATCCCTCTCAAAATTGTTGAAATTCTCTTGAAGCTTTTAAAATTCTCTCTAGAATTTTCAAAATCCATGGCCACATGTTTACAATTTCACATAAAAAAATGGCTAAAATTCCAGTTGAAATTTTTTCAAAGTCCCTTCAAAATTTTCCAATTTTTGTCCCAATTCTTCCCATTCCCATTGAAACTTTTCAAATCCCTCTCAAAATTGTTGAAATTCTGTTGAAGCTTTTAAAATTCTCTCTAGAATTTTCAAAATCCATGGCCACATGTTTACAATTTCACGTCAAAATTGCTAAAATTCCAGTTGAAATTTTTTCAAAGTCCCTTCAAAATTTTCCAATTTTTGTCCCAATTCTTCCCATTCCCATTGAAACTTTTCAAATCCCTCTCAAAATTGTTGAAATTCTCTTGAAGCTTTTAAAATTCTCTCTAGAATTTTCAAAATCCATGTCCACATGTTTACAATTTCATGTAAAAAAATGGCTAAAATTCCAGTTGAAATTTTTTCAAAGTCCCTTAAAAATTTTCCAATTTTTGTCCCAATTCTTCCCATTCCCATTGAAACTTTTCAAATCCCTCTCAAAATTGTTGAAATTCTCTTGAAGCTTTTAAAATTCTCTCTAGAATTTTCAAAATCCATGGCCACATGTTTACAATTTCACATAAAAAAATGGCTAAAATTCCAGTTGAAATTTTTTCAAAGTCCCTTAAAAATTTTCCAATTTTTGTCCCAATTCTTCCCATTCCCATTGAAACTTTTCAAATCCCTCTCAAAATTGTTGAAATTCTCTTGAAGCTTTTAAAATTCTCTCTAGAATTTTCAAAATCCATGGCCACATGTTTACAATTTCATGTAAAAATTTGCTAAAATTCCAGTTGAAATTTTTTCAAAGTCCCTTAAAAATTTTCCAATTTTTGTCCCAATTCTTCCCATTCCCATTGAAACTTTTCAAATCCCTCTCAAATTGTTGAAATTCTGTTGAAGCTTTTAAAATTCTCTCTAGAATTTTCAAAATCCACTTCAACATGTTTACAATTTCACATCAAAAAATGGCTAAAATTCCAGTTGAAATTTTTTCAAAGTCCCTTAAAAATTTTCCAATTTTTGTCCCAATTCTTCCCATTCCCATTGAAACTTTTCAAATCCCTCTCAAAATTGTTGAAATTCTCTTGAAGCTTTTAAAATTCTCTCTAGAATTTTCAAAATCCATGTCCACATGTTTACAATTTCATGTAAAAAAATGGCTAAAATTCCAGTTGAAATTTTTTCAAAGTCCCTTAAAAATTTTCCAATTTTTGTCCCAATTCTTCCCATTCCCATTGAAACTTTTCAAATCCCTCTCAAAATTGTTGAAATTCTCTTGAAGCTTTTAAAATTCTCTCTAGAATTTTCAAAATCCATGGCCACATGTTTACAATTTCACGTCAAAATTGCTAAAATTCCAGTTGAAATTTTTTCAAAGTCCCTTAAAAATTTTCCAATTTTTGTCCCAATTCTTCCCATTCCCATTGAAACTTTTCAAATCCCTCTCAAAATTGTTGAAATTCTCTTGAAGCTTTTAAAATTCTCTCCAGAATTTTCAAAATCCATGTCCACATGTTTACAATTTCACGTCAAATAATGGCTAAAATTCCAGTTGAAATTTTTTCAAAGTCCCTTCAAAATTTTCCAATTTTTGTCCCAATTCTTCCCATTCCCATTGAAACTTTTCAAATCCCTCTCAAAATTGTTGAAATTCTGTTGAAGCTTTTAAAATTCTCTCTAGAATTTTCAAAATCCATGGCCACATGTTTACAATTTCACGTCAAAAAATGGCTAAAATTCCAGTTGAAATTTTTTCAAAGTCCCTTCAAAATTTTCCAATTTTTGTCCCAATTCTTCCCATTCCCATTGAAACTTTTCAAATCCCTCTCAAAATTGTTGAAATTCTGTTGAAGCTTTTAAAATTCTCTCTAGAATTTTCAAAATCCACTTCAACATGTTTACAATTTCACGTCAAAAAATGGCTAAAATTCCAGTTGAAATTTTTTCAAAGTCCCTTAAAAATTTTCCAATTTTTGTCCCAATTCTTCCCATTCCCATTGAAACTTTTCAAATCCCTCTCAAAATTGTTGAAATTCTCTTGAAGCTTTTCAAATTCTCTCTAGAATTTTCAAAATCCATGTCCACATGTTTACAATTTCACGTCAAAAAATGGCTAAAATTCCAGTTGAAATTTTTTCAAAGTCCCTTAAAAATTTTCCAATTTTTGTCCCAATTCTTCCCATTCCCATTGAAACTTTTCAAATCCCTCTCAAAATTGTTGAAATTCTCTTGAAGCTTTTAAAATTCTCTCTAGAATTTTCAAAATCCATGGCCACATGTTTACAATTTCATGTAAAAATTTGCTAAAATTCCAGTTGAAATTTTTTCAAAGTCCCTTAAAAATTTTCCAATTTTTGTCCCAATTCTTCCCATTCCCATTGAAACTTTTCAAATCCCTCTCAAAATTGTTGAAATTCTCTTGAAGCTTTTAAAATTCTCTCTAGAATTTTCAAAATCCATGGCCACATGTTTACAATTTCATGTAAAAATTTGCTAAAATTCCAGTTGAAATTTTTTCAAAGTCCCTTCAAAATTTTCCAATTTTTGTCCCAATTCTTCCCATTCCCATTGAAACTTTTCAAATCCCTCTCAAAATTGTTGAAATTCTCTTGAAGCTTTTAAAATTCTCTCCAGAATTTTCAAAATCCATGTCCACATGTTTACAATTTCACGTCAAAAAATGGCTAAAATTCCAGTTGAAATTTTTTCAAAGTCCCTTCAAAATTTTCCAATTTTTGTCCCAATTCTTCCCATTCCCATTGAAACTTTTCAAATCCCTCTCAAAATTGTTGAAATTCTGTTGAAGCTTTTAAAATTCTCTCTAGAATTTTCAAAATCCATGGCCACATGTTTACAATTTCACGTCAAAATTGCTAAAATTCCAGTTGAAATTTTTTCAAAGTCCCTTCAAAATTTTCCAATTTTTGTCCCAATTCTTCCCATTCCCATTGAAACTTTTCAAATCCCTCTCAAAATTGTTGAAATTCTCTTGAAGCTTTTAAAATTCTCTCTAGAATTTTCAAAATCCATGTCCACATGTTTACAATTTCATGTAAAAAAATGGCTAAAATTCCAGTTGAAATTTTTTCAAAGTCCCTTAAAAATTTTCCAATTTTTGTCCCAATTCTTCCCATTCCCATTGAAACTTTTCAAATCCCTCTCAAAATTGTTGAAATTCTCTTGAAGCTTTTAAAATTCTCTCTAGAATTTTCAAAATCCATGTCCACATGTTTACAATTTCACGTCAAAAAATGGCTAAAATTCCAGTTGAAATTTTTTCAAAGTCCCTTAAAAATTTTCCAATTTTTGTCCCAATTCTTCCCATTCCCATTGAAACTTTTCAAATCCCTCTCAAAATTGTTGAAATTCTCTTGAAGCTTTTAAAATTCTCTCTAGAATTTTCAAAATCCATGGCCACATGTTTACAATTTCATGTAAAAATTTGCTAAAATTCCAGTTGAAATTTTTTCAAAGTCCCTTAAAAATTTTCCAATTTTTGTCCCAATTCTTCCCATTCCCATTGAAACTTTTCAAATCCCTCTCAAAATTGTTGAAATTCTGTTGAAGCTTTTAAAATTCTCTCTAGAATTTTCAAAATCCACTTCAACATGTTTACAATTTCACATCAAAAAATGGCTAAAATTCCAGTTGAAATTTTTTCAAAGTCCCTTAAAAATTTTCCAATTTTTGTCCCAATTCTTCCCATTCCCATTGAAACTTTTCAAATCCCTCTCAAAATTGTTGAAATTCTCTTGAAGCTTTTAAAATTCTCTCCAGAATTTTCAAAATCCATGTCCACATGTTTACAATTTCACGTCAAAAAATGGCTAAAATTCCAGTTGAAATTTTTTCAAAGTCCCTTCAAAATTTTCCAATTTTTGTCCCAATTCTTCCCATTCCCATTGAAACTTTTCAAATCCCTCTCAAAATTGTTGAAATTCTCTTGAAGCTTTTAAAATTCTCTCTAGAATTTTCAAAATCCATGGCCACATGTTTACAATTTCACGTCAAAATTGCTAAAATTCCAGTTGAAATTTTTTCAAAGTCCCTTCAAAATTTTCCAATTTTTGTCCCAATTCTTCCCATTCCCATTGAAACTTTTCAAATCCCTCTCAAAATTGTTGAAATTCTGTTGAAGCTTTTAAAATTCTCTCTAGAATTTTCAAAATCCACTTCAACATGTTTACAATTTCACATCAAAAAATGGCTAAAATTCCAGTTGAAATTTTTTCAAAGTCCCTTAAAAATTTTCCAATTTTTGTCCCAATTCTTCCCATTCCCATTGAAACTTTTCAAATCCCTCTCAAAATTGTTGAAATTCTCTTGAAGCTTTTAAAATTCTCTCCAGAATTTTCAAAATCCATGTCCACATGTTTACAATTTCACGTCAAAAAATGGCTAAAATTCCAGTTGAAATTTTTTCAAAGTCCCTTAAAAATTTTCCAATTTTTGTCCCAATTCTTCCCATTCCCATTGAAACTTTTCAAATCCCTCTCAAAATTGTTGAAATTCTGTTGAAGCTTTTAAAATTCTCTCTAGAATTTTCAAAATCCACTTCAACATGTTTACAATTTCACATCAAAAAATGGCTAAAATTCCAGTTGAAATTTTTTCAAAGTCCCTTAAAAATTTTCCAATTTTTGTCCCAATTCTTCCCATTCCCATTGAAACTTTTCAAATCCCTCTCAAAATTGTTGAAATTCTCTTGAAGCTTTTAAAATTCTCTCTAGAATTTTCAAAATCCATGGCCACATGTTTACAATTTCACGTCAAAAAATGGTTAAAATTCCAGTTGAAATTTTTTTCAAAGTCCCTTAAAAATTTTCCAATTTTTGTCCCAATTCTTCCCATTCCCATTGAAACTTTTCAAATCCCTCTCAAAATTGTTGAAATTCTCTTGAAGCTTTTAAAATTCTCTCCAGAATTTTCAAAATCCATGTCCACATGTTTACAATTTCACGTCAAAAAATGGCTAAAATTCCAGTTGAAATTTTTTCAAAGTCCCTTCAAAATTTTCCAATTTTTGTCCCAATTCTTCCCATTCCCATTGAAACTTTTCAAATCCCTCTCAAAATTGTTGAAATTCTGTTGAAGCTTTTAAAATTCTCTCTAGAATTTTCAAAATCCACTTCAACATGTTTACAATTTCACGTCAAAAAATGGCTAAAATTCCAGTTGAAATTTTTTCAAAGTCCCTTAAAAATTTTCCAATTTTTGTCCCAATTCTTCCCATTCCCATTGAAACTTTTCAAATCCCTCTCAAAATTGTTGAAATTCTCTTGAAGCTTTTAAAATTCTCTCTAGAATTTTCAAAATCCATGTCCACATGTTTACAATTTCATGTAAAAATTTGCTAAAATTCCAGTTGAAATTTTTTCAAAGTCCCTTAAAAATTTTCCAATTTTTGTCCCAATTCTTCCCATTCCCATTGAAACTTTTCAAATCCCTCTCAAAATTGTGTAAATTCTCTTGAAGCTTTTAAAATTCTCTCTAGAATTTTCAAAATCCATGTCCACATGTTTACAATTTCACATCAAAAAATGGCTAAAATTCCAGTTGAAATTTTTTCAAAGTCCCTTAAAAATTTTCCAATTTTTGTCCCAATTCTTCCCATTCCCATTGAAACTTTTCAAATCCCTCTCAAAATTGTTGAAATTCTCTTGAAGCTTTTAAAATTCTCTCCAGAATTTTCAAAATCCATGTCCACATGTTTACAATTTCACGTCAAAAAATGGCTAAAATTCCAGTTGAAATTTTTTCAAAGTCCCTTAAAAATTTTCCAATTTTTGTCCCAATTCTTCCCATTCCCATTGAAACTTTTCAAATCCCTCTCAAAATTGTTGAAATTCTGTTGAAGCTTTTAAAATTCTCTCTAGAATTTTCAAAATCCATGGCCACATGTTTACAATTTCACGTCAAAAAATGGCTAAAATTCCAGTTGAAATTTTTTCAAAGTCCCTTAAAAATTTTCCAATTTTTGTCCCAATTCTTCCCATTCCCATTGAAACTTTTCAAATCCCTCTCAAAATTGTGTAAATTCTCTTGAAGCTTTTAAAATTCTCTCTAGAATTTTCAAAATCCACTTCAACATGTTTACAATTTCACGTCAAAAAATGGCTAAAATTCCAGTTGAAATTTTTTCAAAGTCCCTTAAAAATTTTCCAATTTTTGTCCCAATTCTTCCCATTCCCATTGAAACTTTTCAAATCCCTCTCAAAATTGTTGAAATTCTCTTGAAGCTTTTAAAATTCTCTCTAGAATTTTCAAAATCCATGTCCACATGTTTACAATTTCATGTAAAAAAATGGCTAAAATTCCAGTTGAAATTTTTTCAAAGTCCCTTAAAAATTTTCCAATTTTTGTCCCAATTCTTCCCATTCCCATTGAAACTTTTCAAATCCCTCTCAAAATTGTTGAAATTCTCTTGAAGCTTTTAAAATTCTCTCTAGAATTTTCAAAATCCATGTCCACATGTTTACAATTTCACGTCAAAAAATGGCTAAAATTCCAGTTGAAATTTTTTCAAAGTCCCTTAAAAATTTTCCAATTTTTGTCCCAATTCTTCCCATTCCCATTGAAACTTTTCAAATCCCTCTCAAAATTGTTGAAATTCTCTTGAAGCTTTTAAAATTCTCTCTAGAATTTTCAAAATCCATGGCCACATGTTTACAATTTCATGTAAAAATTTGCTAAAATTCCAGTTGAAATTTTTTCAAAGTCCCTTAAAAATTTTCCAATTTTTGTCCCAATTCTTCCCATTCCCATTGAAACTTTTCAAATCCCTCTCAAAATTGTTGAAATTCTGTTGAAGCTTTTAAAATTCTCTCTAGAATTTTCAAAATCCACTTCAACATGTTTACAATTTCACATCAAAAAATGGCTAAAATTCCAGTTGAAATTTTTTCAAAGTCCCTTAAAAATTTTCCAATTTTTGTCCCAATTCTTCCCATTCCCATTGAAACTTTTCAAATCCCTCTCAAAATTGTTGAAATTCTCTTGAAGCTTTTAAAATTCTCTCCAGAATTTTCAAAATCCATGTCCACATGTTTACAATTTCACGTCAAAAAATGGCTAAAATTCCAGTTGAAATTTTTTCAAAGTCCCTTCAAAATTTTCCAATTTTTGTCCCAATTCTTCCCATTCCCATTGAAACTTTTCAAATCCCTCTCAAAATTGTTGAAATTCTCTTGAAGCTTTTAAAATTCTCTCTAGAATTTTCAAAATCCATGGCCACATGTTTACAATTTCACGTCAAAATTGCTAAAATTCCAGTTGAAATTTTTTCAAAGTCCCTTCAAAATTTTCCAATTTTTGTCCCAATTCTTCCCATTCCCATTGAAACTTTTCAAATCCCTCTCAAAATTGTTGAAATTCTGTTGAAGCTTTTAAAATTCTCTCTAGAATTTTCAAAATCCACTTCAACATGTTTACAATTTCACATCAAAAAATGGCTAAAATTCCAGTTGAAATTTTTTCAAAGTCCCTTAAAAATTTTCCAATTTTTGTCCCAATTCTTCCCATTCCCATTGAAACTTTTCAAATCCCTCTCAAAATTGTTGAAATTCTCTTGAAGCTTTTAAAATTCTCTCCAGAATTTTCAAAATCCATGTCCACATGTTTACAATTTCACGTCAAAAAATGGCTAAAATTCCAGTTGAAATTTTTTCAAAGTCCCTTAAAAATTTTCCAATTTTTGTCCCAATTCTTCCCATTCCCATTGAAACTTTTCAAATCCCTCTCAAAATTGTTGAAATTCTGTTGAAGCTTTTAAAATTCTCTCTAGAATTTTCAAAATCCACTTCAACATGTTTACAATTTCACATCAAAAAATGGCTAAAATTCCAGTTGAAATTTTTTCAAAGTCCCTTAAAAATTTTCCAATTTTTGTCCCAATTCTTCCCATTCCCATTGAAACTTTTCAAATCCCTCTCAAAATTGTTGAAATTCTCTTGAAGCTTTTAAAATTCTCTCTAGAATTTTCAAAATCCATGGCCACATGTTTACAATTTCACGTCAAAAAATGGTTAAAATTCCAGTTGAAATTTTTTTCAAAGTCCCTTAAAAATTTTCCAATTTTTGTCCCAATTCTTCCCATTCCCATTGAAACTTTTCAAATCCCTCTCAAAATTGTTGAAATTCTCTTGAAGCTTTTAAAATTCTCTCCAGAATTTTCAAAATCCATGTCCACATGTTTACAATTTCACGTCAAAAAATGGCTAAAATTCCAGTTGAAATTTTTTCAAAGTCCCTTCAAAATTTTCCAATTTTTGTCCCAATTCTTCCCATTCCCCATTGAAACTTTTCAAATCCCTCTCAAAATTGTTGAAATTCTGTTGAAGCTTTTAAAATTCTCTCTAGAATTTTCAAAATCCACTTCAACATGTTTACAATTTCACGTCAAAAAATGGCTAAAATTCCAGTTGAAATTTTTTCAAAGTCCCTTAAAATTTTCCAATTTTTGTCCCAATTCTTCCCATTCCCATTGAAACTTTTCAAATCCCTCTCAAAATTGTTGAAATTCTCTTGAAGCTTTTAAAATTCTCTCTAGAATTTTCAAAATCCATGTCCACATGTTTACAATTTCATGTAAAAATTTGCTAAAATTCCAGTTGAAATTTTTTCACAGTCCCTTAAAAATTTTCCAATTTTTGTCCCAATTCTTCCCATTCCCATTGAAACTTTTCAAATCCCTCTCAAAATTGTGTAAATTCTCTTGAAGCTTTTAAAATTCTCTCTAGAATTTTCAAAATCCATGTCCACATGTTTACAATTTCACATCAAAAAATGGCTAAAATTCCAGTTGAAATTTTTTCAAAGTCCCTTAAAAATTTTCCAATTTTTGTCCCAATTCTTCCCATTCCCATTGAAACTTTTCAAATCCCTCTCAAAATTGTTGAAATTCTCTTGAAGCTTTTAAAATTCTCTCCAGAATTTTCAAAATCCATGTCCACATGTTTACAATTTCACGTCAAAAAATGGCTAAAATTCCAGTTGAAATTTTTTCAAAGTCCCTTAAAAATTTTCCAATTTTTGTCCCAATTCTTCCCATTCCCATTGAAACTTTTCAAATCCCTCTCAAAATTGTTGAAATTCTGTTGAAGCTTTTAAAATTCTCTCTAGAATTTTCAAAATCCATGGCCACATGTTTACAATTTCACGTCAAAAAATGGCTAAAATTCCAGTTGAAATTTTTTCAAAGTCCCTTAAAAATTTTCCAATTTTTGTCCCAATTCTTCCCATTCCCATTGAAACTTTTCAAATCCCTCTCAAAATTGTTGAAATTCTCTTGAAGCTTTTAAAATTCTCTCTAGAATTTTCAAAATCCACTTCAACATGTTTACAATTTCACGTCAAAAAATGGCTAAAATTCCAGTTGAAATTTTTTCAAAGTCCCTTAAAAATTTTCCAATTTTTGTCCCAATTCTTCCCATTCCCATTGAAACTTTTCAAATCCCTCTCAAAATTGTTGAAATTCTCTTGAAGCTTTTAAAATTCTCTCTAGAATTTTCAAAATCCATGTCCACATGTTTACAATTTCATGTAAAAATTTGCTAAAATTCCAGTTGAAATTTTTTCAAAGTCCCTTAAAAATTTTCCCATTTTTGTCCCAATTCTTCCCATTCCCATTGAAACTTTTCAAATCCCTCTCAAAATTGTTGAAATTCTCTTGAAGCTTTTAAAATTCTCTCTAGAATTTTCAAAATCCATGTCCACATGTTTACAATTTCACATCAAAAAATGGCTAAAATTCCAGTTGAAATTTTTTTCAAAGTCCCTTAAAAATTTTCCAATTTTTGTCCCAATTCTTCCCATTCCCATTGAAACTTTTCAAATCCCTCTCAAAATTGTTGAAATTCTCTTGAAGCTTTTAAAATTCTCTCCAGAATTTTCAAAATCCATGTCCACATGTTTACAATTTCACGTCAAAAAATGGCTAAAATTCCAGTTGAAATTTTTTCAAAGTCCCTGAAAAATTTTCCAATTTTTGTCCCAATTCTTCCCATTCCCATTGAAACTTTTCAAATCCCTCTCAAAATTGTTGAAATTCTCTTGAAGCTTTTAAAATTCTCTCTAGAATTTTCAAAATCCATGGCCACATGTTTACAATTTCACGTCAAAAAATGGCTAAAATTCCAGTTGAAATTTTTTCAAAGTCCCTTAAAAATTTTCCAATTTTTGTCCCAATTCTTCCCATTCCCATTGAAACTTTTCAAATCCCTCTCAAAATTGTTGAAATTCTCTTGAAGCTTTTAAAATTCTCTCTAGAATTTTCAAAATCCACTTCAACATGTTTACAATTTCACGTCAAAAAATGGCTAAAATTCCAGTTGAAATTTTTTCAAAGTCCCTTAAAAATTTTCCAATTTTTGTCCCAATTCTTCCCATTCCCATTGAAACTTTTCAAATCCCTCTCAAAATTGTTGAAATTCTCTTGAAGCTTTTAAAATTCTCTCTAGAATTTTCAAAGTCCATGTCCACATGTTTACAATTTCACGTCAAAAAATGGCTAAAATTCCAGTTGTAATTTTTTCAAAGTCCCTTAAAAATTTTCCAATTTTTGTCCCAATTCTTCCCATTCCCATTGAAACTTTTCAAATCCCTCTCAAAATTGTTGAAATTCTCTTGAAGCTTTTAAAATTCTCTCTAGAATTTTCAAAATCCATGTCCACATGTTTACAATTTCATGTAAAAATTTGCTAAAATTCCAGTTGAAATTTTTTCAAAGTCCGTTCAAAATTTTCCAATTTTTGTCCCAATTCTTCCCATTCCCATTGAAACTTTTCAAATCCCTCTCAAAATTGTTGAAATTCTGTTGAAGCTTTTAAAATTCTCTCTAGAATTTTCAAAATCCATGTCCACATGTTTACAATTTCACATCAAAAAATGGCTAAAATTCCAGTTGAAATTTTTTCAATCCCTTAAAAATTTTCCAATTTTTGTCCCAATTCTTCCCATTCCCATTGAAACTTTTCAAATCCCTCTCAAAATTGTTGAAATTCTCTTGAAGCTTTTAAAATTCTCTCCAGAATTTTCAAAATCCATGTCCACATGTTTACAATTTCACGTCAAAAAATGGCTAAAATTCCAGTTGAAATTTTTTCAAAGTCCCTTAAAAATTTTCCAATTTTTGTCCCAATTCTTCCCATTCCCATTGAAACTTTTCAAATCCCTCTCAAAATTGTTGAAATTCTCTTGAAGCTTTTAAAATTCTCTCCAGAATTTTCAAAATCCATGGCCACATGTTTACAATTTCACGTCAAAAAATGGCTAAAATTCCAGTTGAAATTTTTTCAAAGTCCCTTCAAAATTTTCCAATTTTTGTCCCAATTCTTCCCATTCCCATTGAAACTTTTCAAATCCCTCTCAAAATTGTTGAAATTCTGTTGAAGCTTTTAAAATTCTCTCTAGAATTTTCAAAATCCACTTCAACATGTTTACAATTTCACGTCAAAAAATGGCTAAATTCCAGTTGAAATTTTTTCAAAGTCCCTTAAAAATTTTCCAATTTTTGTCCCAATTCTTCCCATTCCCATTGAAACTTTTCAAATCCCTCTCAAAATTGTTGAAATTCTCTTGAAGCTTTAAAATTCTCTCTAGAATTTTCAAAATCCATGGCCACATGTTTACAATTTCACGTCAAAAAATGGTTAAAATTCCAGTTGAAATTTTTTCAAAGTCCTTAAAAATTTTCCAATTTTTGTCCCAATTCTTCCCATTCCCATTGAAACTTTTCAAATCCCTCTCAAAATTGTTGAAATTCTCTTGAAGCTTTTAAAATTCTCTCCAGAATTTTCAAAATCCATGTCCACATGTTTACAATTTCACGTCAAAAAATGGCTAACATTCCAGTTGAAATTTTTTCAAAGTCCCTTCAAAATTTTCCAATTTTTTGTCCCAATTCTTCCCATTCCCATTGAAACTTTTCAAATCCCTCTCAAAATTGTTGAAATTCTGTTGAAGCTTTTAAAATTCTCTCTAGAATTTTCAAAATCCACTTCAACATGTTTACAATTTCACGTCAAAAAATGGCTAAAATTCCAGTTGAAATTTTTTCAAAGTCCCTTAAAAATTTTCCAATTTTTGTCCCAATTCTTCCCATTCCCATTGAAACTTTTCAAATCCCTCTCAAAATTGTTGAAATTCTGTTGAAGCTTTTAAAATTCTCTCTAGAATTTTCAAAATCCATGTCCACATGTTTACAATTTCATGTAAAAATTTGCTAAAATTCCAGTTGAAATTTTTTCAAAGTCCCTTAAAAATTTTCCAATTTTTGTCCCAATTCTTCCCATTCCCATTGAAACTTTTCAAATCCCTCTCAAAATTGTGTAAATTCTCTTGAAGCTTTTAAAATTCTCTCTAGAATTTTCAAAATCCATGTCCACATGTTTACAATTTCACATCAAAAATGGCTAAAATTCCAGTTGAAATTTTTTCAAAGTCCCTTAAAAATTTTCCAATTTTTGTCCCAATTCTTCCCATTCCCATTGAAACTTTTCAAATCCCTCTCAAAATTGTTGAAATTCTCTTGAAGCTTTTAAAATTCTCTCCAGAATTTTCAAAATCCATGGCCACATGTTTACAATTTCACGTCAAAAAATGGCTAAAATTCCAGTTGAAATTTTTTCAAAGTCCCTTAAAAATTTTCCAATTTTTGTCCCAATTCTTCCCATTCCCATTGAAACTTTTCAAATCCCTCTCAAAATTGTTGAAATTCTCTTGAAGCTTTTAAAATTCTCTCTAGAATTTTCAAAATCCACTTCAACATGTTTACAATTTCACGTCAAAAAATGGCTAAAATTCCAGTTGAAATTTTTCAAAGTCCCTTAAAAATTTTCCAATTTTTGTCCCAATTCTTCCCATTCCCATTGAAACTTTTCAAATCCCTCTCAAAATTGTTGAAATTCTCTTGAAGCTTTAAAATTCTCTCTAGAATTTTCAAAATCCATGTCCACATGTTTACAATTTCATGTAAAAATTTGCTAAAATTCCAGTTGAAATTTTTTCAAAGTCCCTTAAAAAATTTTCCAATTTTTGTCCCAATTCTTCCCATTCCCATTGAAACTTTTCAAATCCCTCTCAAAATTGTTGAAATTCTCTTGAAGCTTTTAAAATTCTCTCCAGAATTTTCAAAATCCATGTCCACATGTTTACAATTTCACATCAAAAAATGGCTAAAATTCCAGTTGAAATTTTTTCAAAGTCCCTTAAAAATTTTCCAATTTTTGTCCCAATTCTTCCCATTCCCATTGAAACTTTTCAAATCCCTCTCAAAATTGTTGAAATTCTCTTGAAGCTTTTAAAATTCTCTCCAGAATTTTCAAAATCCATGTCCACATGTTTACAATTTCTCGTCAAAAAATGGCTAAAATTCCAGTTGAAATTTTTCAAAGTCCCTTAAAAATTTTCCAATTTTTGTCCCAATTCTTCCCATTCCCACTGAAACTTTTCAAATCCCTCTCAAAATTGTTGAAATTCTCTTGAAGCTTTTAAAATTCTCTCTAGAATTTTCAAAATCCATGGCCACATGTTTACAATTTCACGTCAAAAAATGGCTAAAATTCCAGTTGAAATTTTTTCAAAGTCCCTTAAAAATTTTCCAATTTTTGTCCCAATTCTTCCCATTCCCATTGAAACTTTTCAAATCCCTCTCAAAATTGTTGAAATTCTCTTGAAGCTTTTAAAATTCTCTCTAGAATTTTCAAAATCCATGTCCACATGTTTACAATTTCACGTCAAAAAATGGCTAACATTCCAGTTGAAATTTTTTCAAAGTCCCTTCAAAATTTTCCAATTTTTGTCCCAATTCTTCCCATTCCCATTGAAACTTTTCAAATCCCTCTCAAAATTGTTGAAATTCTGTTGAAGCTTTTAAAATTCTCTCTAGAATTTTCAAAATCCACTTCAACATGTTTACAATTTCACGTCAAAAAATGGCTAAAATTCCAGTTGAAATTTTTTCAAAGTCCCTTAAAAATTTTCCAATTTTTGTCCCAATTCTTCCCATTCCCATTGAAACTTTTCAAATCCCTCTCAAAATTGTTGAAATTCTGTTGAAGCTTTTAAAATTCTCTCTAGAATTTTCAAAATCCATGTCCACATGTTTACAATTTCATGTAAAAATTTGCTAAAATTCCAGTTGAAATTTTTTCAAAGTCCCTTAAAAATTTTCCAATTTTTGTCCCAATTCTTCCCATTCCCATTGAAACTTTTCAAATCCCTCTCAAAATTGTGTAAATTCTCTTGAAGCTTTTAAAATTCTCTCTAGAATTTTCAAAATCCATGTCCACATGTTTACAATTTCACATCAAAAAATGGCTAAAATTCCAGTTGAAATTTTTTCAAAGTCCCTTAAAAATTTTCCAATTTTTGTCCCAATTCTTCCCATTCCCATTGAAACTTTTCAAATCCCTCTCAAAATTGTTGAAATTCTCTTGAAGCTTTTAAAATTCTCTCCAGAATTTTCAAAATCCATGGCCACATGTTTACAATTTCACGTCAAAAAATGGCTAAAATTCCAGTTGAAATTTTTTCAAAGTCCCTTAAAAATTTTCCAATTTTTGTCCCAATTCTTCCCATTCCCATTGAAACTTTTCAAATCCCTCTCAAAATTGTTGAAATTCTCTTGAAGCTTTTAAAATTCTCTCTAGAATTTTCAAAATCCACTTCAACATGTTTACAATTTCACGTCAAAAAATGGCTAAAATTCCAGTTGAAATTTTTTCAAAGTCCCTTAAAAATTTTCCAATTTTTGTCCCAATTCTTCCCATTCCCATTGAAACTTTTCAAATCCCTCTCAAAATTGTTGAAATTCTCTTGAAGCTTTTAAAATTCTCTCTAGAATTTTCAAAATCCATGTCCACATGTTTACAATTTCATGTAAAAATTTGCTAAAATTCCAGTTGAAATTTTTTCAAAGTCCCTTAAAAATTTTCCAATTTTTGTCCCAATTCTTCCCATTCCCATTGAAACTTTTCAAATCCCTCTCAAAATTGTTGAAATTCTCTTGAAGCTTTTAAAATTCTCTCCAGAATTTTCAAAATCCATGTCCACATGTTTACAATTTCACATCAAAAATGGCTAAAATTCCAGTTGAAATTTTTTTCAAAGTCCCTTAAAAATTTTCCAATTTTTGTCCCAATTCTTCCCATTCCCATTGAAACTTTTCAAATCCCTCTCAAAATTGTTGAAATTCTCTTGAAGCTTTTAAAATTCTCTCCAGAATTTTCAAAATCCATGTCCACATGTTTACAATTTCACGTCAAAAAATGGCTAAAATTCCAGTTGAAATTTTTTCAAAGTCCCTTAAAAATTTTCCAATTTTTGTCCCAATTCTTCCCATTCCCACTGAAACTTTTCAAATCCCTCTCAAAATTGTTGAAATTCTCTTGAAGCTTTTAAAATTCTCTCTAGAATTTTCAAAATCCATGGCCACATGTTTACAATTTCACGTCAAAAAATGGCTAAAATTCCAGCAAAGTCCTTAAAATTTCCAATTTTTGTCCCAATTCTTCCCATTCCAATTCTTCCCATTCCCATTGAAACTTTTCAAATCCCTCTCAAAATTGTTGAAATTCTGTTGAAGCTTTTAAAATTCTCTCTAGAATTTTCAAAATCCACTTCAACATGTTTACAATTTCACGTCAAAAAATGGCTAAAATTCCAGTTGAAATTTTTTCAAAGTCCCTTAAAAATTTTCCAATTTTTGTCCCAATTCTTCCCATTCCCATTGAAACTTTTCAAATCCCTCTCAAAATTGTTGAAATTCTCTTGAAGCTTTTAAAATTCTCTCTAGAATTTTCAAAATCCACTTCAACATGTTTACAATTTCACGTCAAAAAATGGCTAAAATTCCAGTTGTAATTTTTTCAAAGTCCCTTAAAAATTTTCCAATTTTTGTCCCAATTCTTCCCATTCCCATTGAAACTTTCAAATCCCTCTCAAAATTGTTGAAATTCTCTTGAAGCTTTTAAAATTCTCTCTAGAATTTTCAAAATCCATGTCCACATGTTTACAATTTCATGTAAAAATTTGCTAAAATTCCAGTTGAAATTTTTTCAAAGTCCCTTCAAAATTTTCCAATTTTTGTCCCAATTCTTCCCATTCCCATTGAAACTTTTCAAATCCCTCTCAAAATTGTTGAAATTCTGTTGAAGCTTTTAAAATTCTCTCTAGAATTTTCAAAATCCATGTCCACATGTTTACAATTTCACATCAAAAAATGGCTAAAATTCCAGTTGAAATTTTTTCAAAGTCCCTTAAAAATTTTCCAATTTTTGTCCCAATTCTTCCCATTCCCATTGAAACTTTTCAAATCCCTCTCAAAATTGTTGAAATTCTGTTGAAGCTTTTAAAATTCTCTCTAGAATTTTCAAAATCCACTTCAACATGTTTACAATTTCACATCAAAAAATGGCTAAAATTCCAGTTGAAATTTTTTCAAAGTCCCTTAAAAATTTTCCAATTTTTGTCCCAATTCTTCCCATTCCCATTGAAACTTTTCAAATCCCTCTCAAAATTGTTGAAATTCTCTTGAAGCTTTTAAAATTCTCTCTAGAATTTTCAAAATCCATGGCCACATGTTTACAATTTCACGTCAAAATTGCTAAAATTCCAGTTGAAATTTTTTCAAAGTCCCTTAAAAATTTTCCAATTTTTGTCCCAATTCTTCCCATTCCCATTGAAACTTTTCAAATCCCTCTCAAAATTGTTGAAATTCTCTTGAAGCTTTTAAAATTCTCTCCAGAATTTTCAAAATCCATGTCCACATGTTTACAATTTCACGTCAAAAAATGGCTAAAATTCCAGTTGAAATTTTTTCAAAGTCCCTTCAAAATTTTCCAATTTTTGTCCCAATTCTTCCCATTCCCATTGAAACTTTTCAAATCCCTCTCAAAATTGTTGAAATTCTCTTGAAGCTTTTAAAATTCTCTCTAGAATTTTCAAAATCCATGGCCACATGTTTACAATTTCACGTCAAAATTGCTAAAATTCCAGTTGAAATTTTTTCAAAGTCCCTTCAAAATTTTCCAATTTTTGTCCCAATTCTTCCCATTCCCATTGAAACTTTTCAAATCCCTCTCAAAATTGTTGAAATTCTCTTGAAGCTTTTAAAATTCTCTCTAGAATTTTCAAAATCCACTTCAAACATGTTTACAATTTCACGTCAAAAATGGCTAAAATTCCAGTTGAAATTTTTTCAAAGTCCCTTAAAAATTTTCCAATTTTTGTCCCAATTCTTCCCATTCCCATTGAAACTTTTCAAATCCCTCTCAAAATTGTTGAAATTCTCTTGAAGCTTTTAAAATTCTCTCTAGAATTTTCAAAATCCATGGCCACATGTTTACAATTTCATGTAAAAATTTGCTAAAATTCCAGTTGAAATTTTTTCAAAGTCCCTTAAAAATTTTCCAATTTTTGTCCCAATTCTTCCCATTCCCATTGAAACTTTTCAAATCCCTCTCAAAATTGTTGAAATTCTCTTGAAGCTTTTAAAATTCTCTCTAGAATTTTCAAAATCCATGTCCACATGTTTACAATTTCACATCAAAAAATGGCTAAAATTCCAGTTGAAATTTTTTCAAAGTCCCTTAAAAATTTTCCAATTTTTGTCCCAATTCTTCCCATTCCCATTGAAACTTTTCAAATCCCTCTCAAAATTGTTGAAATTCTCTTGAAGCTTTTAAAATTCTCTCCAGAATTTTCAAAATCCATGTCCACATGTTTACAATTTCACATCAAAAAATGGCTAAAATTCCAGTTGAAATTTTTTCAAAGTCCCTTCAAAATTTTCCAATTTTTGTCCCAATTCTTCCCATTCCCATTGAAACTTTTCAAATCCCTCTCAAAATTGTTGAAATTCTCTTGAAGCTTTTAAAATTCTCTCTAGAATTTTCAAAATCCATGTCCACATGTTTACAATTTCACGTCAAAAAATGGCTAAAATTCCAGTTGAAATTTTTTCAAAGTCCCTGAAAAATTTTCCAATTTTTGTCCCAATTCTTCCCATTCCCATTGAAACTTTTCAAATCCCTCTCAAAATTGTTGAAATTCTGTTGAAGCTTTTAAAATTCTCTCTAGAATTTTCAAAATCCATGTCCACATGTTTACAATTTCACATAAAAAAATTGCTAAAATTCCAGTTGAAATTTTTTCAGAGTCCCTTCAAAATTTTCCAATTTTTGTCCCAATTCTTCCCATTCCCATTGAAACTTTTCAAATCCCTCTCAAAATTGTTGAAATTCTCTTGAAGCTTTTAAAATTCTCTCCAGAATTTTCAAAATCCATGTCCACATGTTTACAATTTCACGTCAAAAAATGGCTAAAATTCCAGTTGAAATTTTTTCAAAGTCCCTGAAAAATTTTCCAATTTTTGTCCCAATTCTTCCCATTCCCATTGAAACTTTTCAAATCCCTCTCAAAATTGTTGAAATTCTCTTGAAGCTTTTAAAATTCTCTCTAGAATTTTCAAAATCCACGTCCACATGTTTACAATTTCACGTCAAAAAATGGCTAAAATTCCAGTTGAAATTTTTTCAAAGTCCCTTAAAAATTTTCCAATTTTTGTCCCAATTCTTCCCATTCCCATTGAAACTTTTCAAATCCCTCTCAAAATTGTTGAAATTCTCTTGAAGCTTTTAAAATTCTCTCCAGAATTTTCAAAATCCATGTCCACATGTTTACAATTTCACGTCAAAAAATGGCTAAAATTCCAGTTGAAATTTTTTCAAAGTCCCTTCAAAATTTTCCAATTTTTGTCCCAATTCTTCCCATTCCCATTGAAACTTTTCAAATCCCTCTCAAAATTGTTGAAATTCTCTTGAAGCTTTTAAAATTCTCTCTAGAATTTTCAAAATCCATGGCCACATGTTTACAATTTCACGTCAAAATTGCTAAAATTCCAGTTGAAATTTTTTCAAAGTCCCTTAAAAATTTTCCAATTTTTGTCCCAATTCTTCCCATTCCCATTGAAACTTTTCAAATCCCTCTCAAAATTGTTGAAATTCTGTTGAAGCTTTTAAAATTCTCTCTAGAATTTTCAAAATCCACTTCAACATGTTTACAATTTCACGTCAAAAAATGGCTAAAATTCCAGTTGAAATTTTTTCAAAGTCCCTTAAAACTTTTCCAATTTTTGTCCCAATTCTTCCCATTCCCATTGAAACTTTTCAAATCCCTCTCAAAATTGTTGAAATTCTCTTGAAGCTTTTAAAATTCTCTCTAGAATTTTCAAAATCCATGTCCACATGTTTACAATTTCACATCAAAAAATGGCTAAAATTCCAGTTGAAATTTTTTCAAAGTCCCTTCAAAATTTTCCAATTTTTGTCCCAATTCTTCCCATTCCCATTGAAACTTTTCAAATCCCTCTCAAAATTGTTGAAATTCTCTTGAAGCTTTTAAAATTCTCTCCAGAATTTTCAAAATCCATGTCCACATGTTTACAATTTCACGTCAAAAAATGGCTAAAATTCCAGTTGAAATTTTTTCAAAGTCCCTTCAAAATTTTCCAATTTTTGTCCCAATTCTTCCCATTCCCATTGAAACTTTTCAAATCCCTCTCAAAATTGTTGAAATTCTCTTGAAGCTTTTAAAATTCTCTCTAGAATTTTCAAAATCCACTTCAACATGTTTACAATTTCACGTCAAAAAATGGCTAAAATTCCAGTTGAAATTTTTTCAAAGTCCCTTAAAACTTTTCCAATTTTTGTCCCAATTCTTCCCATTCCCATTGAAACTTTTCAAATCCCTCTCAAAATTGTTGAAATTCTCTTGAAGCTTTTAAAATTCTCTCTAGAATTTTCAAAATCCATGTCCACATGTTTACAATTTCACGTCAAAAAATGGCTAAAATTCCAGTTGAAATTTTTTCAAAGTCCCTTAAAAATTTTCCAATTTTTGTCCCAATTCTTCCCATTCCCATTGAAACTTTTCAAATCCCTCTCAAAATTGTTGAAATTCTCTTGAAGCTTTTAAAATTCTCTCCAGAATTTTCAAAATCCATGTCCACATGTTTACAATTTCACATCAAAAAATGGCTAAAATTCCAGTTGAAATTTTTTCAAAGTCCCTTCAAAATTTTCCAATTTTTGTCCCAATTCTTCCCATTCCCATTGAAACTTTTCAAATCCCTCTCAAAATTGTTGAAATTCTCTTGAAGCTTTTAAAATTCTCTCTAGAATTTTCAAAATCCACTTCAACATGTTTACAATTTCACGTCAAAAAATGGCTAAAATTCCAGTTGAAATTTTTTCAAAGTCCCTGAAAAATTTTCCAATTTTTGTCCCAATTCTTCCCATTCCCATTGAAACTTTTCAAATCCCTCTCAAAATTGTTGAAATTCTGTTGAAGCTTTTAAAATTCTCTCTAGAATTTTCAAAATCCATGTCCACATGTTTACAATTTCACATAAAAAAATTGCTAAAATTCCAGTTGAAATTTTTTCAGAGTCCCTTCAAAATTTTCCAATTTTTGTCCCAATTCTTCCCATTCCCATTGAAACTTTTCAAATCCCTCTCAAAATTGTTGAAATTCTCTTGAAGCTTTTAAAATTCTCTCCAGAATTTTCAAAATCCATGTCCACATGTTTACAATTTCACGTCAAAAAATGGCTAAAATTCCAGTTGAAATTTTTTCAAAGTCCCTGAAAAATTTTCCAATTTTTGTCCCAATTCTTCCCATTCCCATTGAAACTTTTCAAATCCCTCTCAAAATTGTTGAAATTCTCTTGAAGCTTTTAAAATTCTCTCTAGAATTTTCAAAATCCACGTCCACATGTTTACAATTTCACGTCAAAAAATGGCTAAAATTCCAGTTGAAATTTTTTCAAAGTCCCTTAAAAATTTTCCAATTTTTGTCCCAATTCTTCCCATTCCCATTGAAACTTTTCAAATCCCTCTCAAAATTGTTGAAATTCTCTTGAAGCTTTTAAAATTCTCTCCAGAATTTTCAAAATCCATGTCCACATGTTTACAATTTCACGTCAAAAAATGGCTAAAATTCCAGTTGAAATTTTTTCAAAGTCCCTTCAAAATTTTCCAATTTTTGTCCCAATTCTTCCCATTCCCATTGAAACTTTTCAAATCCCTCTCAAAATTGTTGAAATTCTGTTGAAGCTTTTAAAATTCTCTCTAGAATTTTCAAAATCCATGGCCACATGTTTACAATTTCACGTCAAAATTGCTAAAATTCCAGTTGAAATTTTTTCAAAGTCCCTTAAAAATTTTCCAATTTTTGTCCCAATTCTTCCCATTCCCATTGAAACTTTTCAAATCCCTCTCAAAATTGTTGAAATTCTGTTGAAGCTTTTAAAATTCTCTCTAGAATTTTCAAAATCCACTTCAACATGTTTACAATTTCACGTCAAAAAATGGCTAAAATTCCAGTTGAAATTTTTTCAAAGTCCCTTCAAAATTTTCCAATTTTTGTCCCAATTCTTCCCATTCCCATTGAAACTTTTCAAATCCCTCTCAAAATTGTTGAAATTCTCTTGAAGCTTTTAAAATTCTCTCTAGAATTTTCAAAATCCATGGCCACATGTTTACAATTTCACGTCAAAAAATGGCTAAAATTCCAGTTGAAATTTTTTCAAAGTCCCTTAAAACTTTTCCAATTTTTGTCCCAATTCTTCCCATTCCCATTGAAACTTTTCAAATCCCTCTCAAAATTGTTGAAATTCTCTTGAAGCTTTTAAAATTCTCTCTAGAATTTTCAAAATCCATGTCCACATGTTTACAATTTCACATCAAAAAATGGCTAAAATTCCAGTTGAAATTTTTTCAAAGTCCCTTCAAAATTTTCCAATTTTTGTCCCAATTCTTCCCATTCCCATTGAAACTTTTCAAATCCCTCTCAAAATTGTTGAAATTCTCTTGAAGCTTTTAAAATTCTCTCCAGAATTTTCAAAATCCATGTCCACATGTTTACAATTTCACGTCAAAAAATGGCTAAAATTCCAGTTGAAATTTTTTCAAAGTCCCTTCAAAATTTTCCAATTTTTGTCCCAATTCTTCCCATTCCCATTGAAACTTTTCAAATCCCTCTCAAAATTGTTGAAATTCTCTTGAAGCTTTTAAAATTCTCTCTAGAATTTTCAAAATCCACTTCAACATGTTTACAATTTCACGTCAAAAAATGGCTAAAATTCCAGTTGAAATTTTTTCAAAGTCCCTTAAAACTTTTCCAATTTTTGTCCCAATTCTTCCCATTCCCATTGAAACTTTTCAAATCCCTCTCAAAATTGTTGAAATTCTCTTGAAGCTTTTAAAATTCTCTCTAGAATTTTCAAAATCCATGTCCACATGTTTACAATTTCACGTCAAAAAATGGCTAAAATTCCAGTTGAAATTTTTTCAAAGTCCCTTCAAAATTTTCCAATTTTTGTCCCAATTCTTCCCATTCCCATTGAAACTTTTCAAATCCCTCTCAAAATTGTTGAAATTCTCTTGAAGCTTTTAAAATTCTCTCCAGAATTTTCAAAATCCATGTCCACATGTTTACAATTTCACATCAAAAAATGGCTAAAATTCCAGTTGAAATTTTTTCAAAGTCCCTTCAAAATTTTCCAATTTTTGTCCCAATTCTTCCCATTCCCATTGAAACTTTTCAAATCCCTCTCAAAATTGTTGAAATTCTCTTGAAGCTTTTAAAATTCTCTCTAGAATTTTCAAAATCCACTTCAACATGTTTACAATTTCACGTCAAAAAATGGCTAAAATTCCAGTTGAAATTTTTTCAAAGTCCCTTAAAAATTTTCCAATTTTTGTCCCAATTCTTCCCATTCCCATTGAAACTTTTCAAATCCCTCTCAAAATTGTTGAAATTCTCTTGAAGCTTTTAAAATTCTCTCCAGAATTTTCAAAATCCATGTCCACATGTTTACAATTTCACGTCAAAAAATGGCTAAAATTCCAGTTGAAATTTTTTCAAAGTCCCTTCAAAATTTTCCAATTTTTGTCCCAATTCTTCCCATTCCCATTGAAACTTTTCAAATCCCTCTCAAAATTGTTGAAATTCTCTTGAAGCTTTTAAAATTCTCTCTAGAATTTTCAAAATCCACTTCAACATGTTTACAATTTCACGTCAAAATTGCTAAAATTCCAGTTGAAATTTTTTCAAAGTCCCTTAAAAATTTTCCAATTTTTGTCCCAATTCTTCCCATTCCCATTGAAACTTCTCAAATCCCTCTCAAAATTGTTGAAATTCTGTTGAAGCTTTTAAAATTCTCTCTAGAATTTTCAAAATCCATGGCCACATGTTTACAATTTCACATAAAAAAATGGCTAAAATTCCAGTTGAAATCTTTTCAAAGTCCCTTCAAAATTTTACAATTTTTGTCCCAATTCTTCCCATTCCCATTGAAACTTTTCAAATCCCTCTCAAAATTGTTGAAATTCTCTTGAAGCTTTTAAAATTCTCTCTAGAATTTTCAAAATCCATGTCCACATGTTTACAATTTCACGTCAAAAAATGGCTAAAATTCCAGTTGAAATTTTTTCAAAGTCCCTTAAAAATTTTCCAATTTTTGTCCCAATTCTTCCCATTCCCATTGAAACTTTTCAAATCCCTCTCAAAATTGTTGAAATTCTCTTGAAGCTTTTAAAATTCTCTCTAGAATTTTCAAAATCCATGGCCACATGTTTACAATTTCATGTAAAATTTGCTAAAATTCCAGTTGAAATTTTTTCAAAGTCCCTTAAAAATTTTCCAATTTTTGTCCCAATTCTTCCCATTCCCATTGAAACTTTTCAAATCCCTCTCAAAATTGTTGAAATTCTCTTGAAGCTTTTAAAATTCTCTCTAGAATTTTCAAAATCCATGGCCACATGTTTACAATTTCACGTCAAAAAATGGCTAAAATTCCAGTTGAAATTTTTTCAAAGTCCCTTCAAAATTTTCCAATTTTTGTCCCAATTCTTCCCATTCCCATTGAAACTTTTCAAATCCCTCTCAAAATTGTTGAAATTCTCTTGAAGCTTTTAAAATTCTCTCCAGAATTTTCAAAATCCATGGCCACATGTTTACAATTTCACGTCAAAAATGGCTAAAATTCCAGTTGAAATTTTTTCAAAGTCCCTTCAAAATTTTCCAATTTTTGTCCCAATTCTTCCCATTCCCATTGAAACTTTTCAAATCCCTCTCAAAATTGTTGAAATTCTCTTGAAGCTTTTAAAATTCTCTCTAGAATTTTCAAAATCCATGTCCACATGTTTACAATTTCACATCAAAAATGGCTAAAATTCCAGTTGAAATTTTTTCAAAGTCCCTTAAAAATTTTCCAATTTTTGTCCCAATTCTTCCCATTCCCATTGAAACTTTTCAAATCCCTCTCAAAATTGTTGAAATTCTGTTGAAGCTTTTAAAATTCTCTCTAGAATTTTCAAAATCCATGGCCACATGTTTACAATTTCACGTCAAAAAATTGCTAAAATTCCAGTTGAAATTTTTTCAAAGTCCCTTAAAAATTTTCCAGTTTTTGTCCCAATTCTTCCCATTCCCATTGAAACTTTTCAAATCCCTCTCAAAATTGTTGAAATTCTCTTGAAGCTTTTAAAAATCTCTCTAGAATTTTCAAAATCCATGTCCACATGTTTACAATTTCACGTCAAAATTGCTAAAATTCCAGTTGAAATTTTTTCAAAGTCCCTTAAAAATTTCCAATTTTTGTCCCAATTCTTCCCATTCCCATTGAAACTTTTCAAATCCCTCTCAAAATTGTTGGAATTCTCTTGAAGCTTTTAAAATTCTCTCTAGAATTTTCAAAATCCACTTCAACATGTTTACAATTTCACGTCAAAAAATGGCTAAAATTCCAGTTGAAATTTTTTCAAAGTCCCTTAAAAATTTTCCAATTTTTGTCCCAATTCTTCCCATTCCCATTGAAACTTTTCAAATCCCTCTCAAAATTGTTGAAATTCTGTTGAAGCTTTTAAAATTCTCTCTAGAATTTTCAAAATCCATGGCCACATGTTTACAATTTCACATAAAAAAAATGGCTAAAATTCCAGTTGAAATTTTTTCAAAGTCCCTTAAAAATTTTCCAATTTTTGTCCCAATTCTTCCCATTCCCAATGAAACTTTTCAAATCCCTCTCAAAATTGTTGAAATTCTCTTGAAGCTTTTAAAATTCTCTCTAGAATTTTCAAAATCCATGGCCACATGTTTACAATTTCATGTAAAAATTTGCTAAAATTCCAGTTGAAATTTTTTCAAAGTCCCTTAAAAATTTTCCAATTTTTGTCCCAATTCTTCCCATTCCCATTGAAACTTTTCAAATCCCTCTCAAAATTGTTGAAATTCTCTTGAAGCTTTTAAAATTCTCTCTAGAATTTTCAAAATCCACTTCAACATGTTTACAATTTCACATCAAAAAATGGCTAAAATTCCAGTTGAAATTTTTTCAAAGTCCCTTAAAAATTTTCCAATTTTTGTCCCAATTCTTCCCATTCCCATTGAAACTTTTCAAATCCCTCTCAAAATTGTTGAAATTCTCTTGAAGCTTTTAAAATTCTCTCCAGAATTTTCAAAATCCATGTCCACATGTTTACAATTTCACGTCAAAAAATGGCTAAAATTCCAGTTGAAATTTTTTCAAAGTCCCTTCAAAAATTTTCCAATTTTTGTCCCAATTCTTCCCATTCCCATTGAAACTTTTCAAATCCCTCTCAAAATTGTTGAAATTCTCTTGAAGCTTTTAAAATTCTCTCTAGAATTTTCAAAATCCATGGCCACATGTTTACAATTTCATGTCAAAAATGGCTAAAATTCCAGTTGAAATTTTTTCAAAGTCCCTTAAAATTTTCCAATTTTTGTCCCAATTCTTCCCATTCCCATTGAAACTTTTCAAATCCCTCTCAAAATTGTTGAAATTCTCTTGAAGCTTTTAAAATTCTCTCTAGAATTTTCAAAATCCACTGTCCACATGTTTACAATTTCACGTCAAAAAATGGCTAAAATTCCAGTTGAAATTTTTTCAAAGTCCCTTAAAAATTTTCCAATTTTTGTCCCAATTCTTCCCATTCCCATTGAAACTTTTCAAATCCCTCTCAAAATTGTTGAAATTCTCTTGAAGCTTTTAAAATTCTCTCTAGAATTTTCAAAATCCATGTCCACATGTTTACAATTTCACGTCAAAAATGGCTAAAATTCCAGTTGAAATTTTTTCAAAGTCCCTTAAAAATTTTCCAATTTTTGTCCCAATTCTTCCCATTCCCATTGAAACTTTTCAAATCCCTCTCAAAATTGTTGAAATTCTCTTGAAGCTTTTAAAATTCTCTCTAGAATTTTCAAAATCCATGTCCACATGTTTACAATTTCACGTCAAAAAATTGCTAAAATTCCAGTTGAAATTTTTTCAAAGTCCCTTAAAAATTTTCCAATTTTTGTCCCAATTCTTCCCATTCCCATTGAAACTTTTCAAATCCCTCTCAAAATTGTTGAAATTCTCTTGAAGCTTTTAAAATTCTCTCTAGAATTTTCAAAATCCATGTCCACATGTTTACAATTTCACATCAAAAAATGGCTAAAATTCCAGTTGAAATTTTTTCAAAGTCCCTTAAAAATTTTCCAATTTTTGTCCCAAGTCTTCCCATTCCCATTGAAACTTTTCAAATCCCTCTCAAAATTGTTGAAATTCTCTTGAAGCTTTTAAAATTCTCTCTAGAATTTTCAAAATCCATGTCCACATGTTTACAATTTCACGTCAAAAAATGGCTAAAATTCCAGTTGAAATTTTTTCAAAGTCCCTTCAAAATTTTCCAATTTTTGTCCCAATTCTTCCCATTCCCATTGAAACTTTTCAAATCCCTCTCAAAATTGTTGAAATTCTCTTGAAGCTTTTAAAATTCTCTCTAGAATTTTCAAAATCCATGGCCACATGTTTACAATTTCACATAAAAAAATTGCTAAAATTCCAGTTGAAATTTTTTCAAAGTCCCTTCAAAATTTTCCAATTTTTGTCCCAATTCTTCCCATTCCCATTGAAACTTTTCAAATCCCTCTCAAAATTGTTGAAATTCTGTTGAAGCTTTTAAAATTCTCTCTAGAATTTTCAAAATCCACTTCAACATGTTTACAATTTCACGTCAAAAAAATGGCTAAAATTCCAGTTGAAATTTTTTCAAAGTCCCTTAAATTTTTCCAATTTTTGTCCCAATTCTTCCCATTCCCATTGAAACTTTTCAAATCCCTCTCAAAATTGTTGAAATTCTCTTGAAGCTTTTAAAATTCTCTCTAGAATTTTCAAAATCCATGTCCACATGTTTACAATTTCACGTCAAAAAATGGCTAAAATTCCAGTTGAAATTTTTTCAAAGTCCCTTAAAAATTTTCCAATTTTTGTCCCAATTCTTCCCATTCCCATTGAAACTTTTCAAATCCCTCTCAAAATTGTTGAAATTCTCTTGAAGCTTTTAAAATTCTCTCTAGAATTTTCAAAATCCATGTCCACATGTTTACAATTTCATGTAAAAATTTGCTAAAATTCCAGTTGAAATTTTTTCGAAGTCCCTTAAAAATTTTCCAATTTTTGTCCCAATTCTTCCCATTCCCATTGAAACTTTTCAAATCCCTCTCAAAATTGTTGAAATTCTGTTGAAGCTTTTAAAATTCTCTCTAGAATTTTCAAAATCCATGTCCACATGTTTACAATTTCACATCAAAAAATGGCTAAAATTCCAGTTGAAATTTTTTCAAAGTCCCTTAAAAATTTTCCAATTTTTGTCCCAAGTCTTCCCATTCCCATTGAAACTTTTCAAATCCCTCTCAAAATTGTTGAAATTCTCTTGAAGCTTTTAAAATTCTCTCTAGAATTTTCAAAATCCATGTCCACATGTTTACAATTTCACATCAAAAAATGGCTAAAATTCCAGTTGAAATTTTTTCAAAGTCCCTTCAAAATTTTCCAATTTTTGTCCCAATTCTTCCCATTCCCATTGAAACTTTTCAAATCCCTCTCAAAATTGTTGAAATTCTCTTGAAGCTTTTAAAATTCTCTCTAGAATTTTCAAAATCCATGGCCACATGTTTACAATTTCATGTAAAAATTTGCTAAAATTCCAGTTGAAATTTTTTCAAAGTCCCTTAAAAATTTTCCAATTTTTGTCCCAATTCTTCCCATTCCCATTGAAACTTTTCAAATCCCTCTCAAAATTGTTGAAATTCTGTTGAAGCTTTTAAAATTCTCTCTAGAATTTTCAAAATCCATGTCCACATGTTTACAATTTCACATCAAAAAATGGCTAAAATTCCAGTTGAAATTTTTTCAAAGTCCCTTAAAAAATTTTCCAATTTTTGTCCCAATTCTTCCCATTCCCATTGAAACTTTTCAAATCCCTCTCAAAATTGTTGAAATTCTCTTGAAGCTTTTAAAATTCTCTCTAGAATTTTCAAAATCCATGTCCACATGTTTACAATTTCACGTCAAAAAATGGCTAAAATTCCAGTTGAAATTTTTTCAAAGTCCCTTAAATTTTTCCAATTTTTGTCCCAATTCTTCCCATTCCCATTGAAACTTTTCAAATCCCTCTCAAAATTGTTGAAATTCTCTTGAAGCTTTTAAAATTCTCTCTAGAATTTTCAAAATCCATGTCCACATGTTTACAATTTCACGTCAAAAAATGGCTAAAATTCCAGTTGAAATTTTTTCAAAGTCCCTTAAAAATTTTCCAATTTTTGCCCCAATTCTTCCCATTCCCATTGAAACTTTTCAAATCCCTCTCAAAATTGTTGAAATTCTCTTGAAGCTTTTAAAATTCTCTCTAGAATTTTCAAAATCCATGTCCACATGTTTACAATTTCATGTAAAAATTTGCTAAAATTCCAGTTGAAATTTTTTCAAAGTCCCTTAAAAATTTTCCAATTTTTGTCCCAATTCTTCCCATTCCCATTGAAACTTTTCAAATCCCTCTCAAAATTGTTGAAATTCTGTTGAAGCTTTTAAAATTCTCTCTAGAATTTTCAAAATCCATGTCCACATGTTTACAATTTCACATTAAAAAATGGCTAAAATTCCAGTTGAAATTTTTTCAAAGTCCCTTAAAAATTTTCCAATTTTTGTCCCAAGTCTTCCCATTCCCATTGAAACTTTTCAAATCCCTCTCAAAATTGTTGAAATTCTCTTGAAGCTTTTAAAATTCTCTCTAGAATTTTCAAAATCCATGTCCACATGTTTACAATTTCACGTCAAAAAATGGCTAAAATTCCAGTTGAAATTTTTTCAAAGTCCCTTCAAAATTTTCCAATTTTTGTCCCAATTCTTCCCATTCCCATTGAAACTTTTCAAATCCCTCTCAAAATTGTTGAAATTCTCTTGAAGCTTTTAAAATTCTCTCTAGAATTTTCAAAATCCATGGCCACATGTTTACAATTTCATGTAAAAATTTGCTAAAATTCCAGTTGAAATTTTTTCAAAGTCCCTTAAAAATTTT
>NW_028117109.1:0-40950 GCF_964273445.1 Streptopelia decaocto
CCCTTAAAAATTTTCCAATTTTTGTCCCAATTCTTCCCATTCCCATTGAAACTTTTCAAATCCCTCTCAAAATTGTTGAAATTCTCTTGAAGCTTTTAAAATTCTCTCTAGAATTTTCAAAATCCATGTCCACATGTTTACAATTTCACGTTAAAAAATTGCTAAAATTCCAGTTGAAATTTTTTCAAAGTCCCTGAAAAATTTTCCAATTTTTGTACCAATTCTTCCCATTCCCATTGAAACTTTTCAAATCCCTCTCAAAATTGTGGAAATTCTGTTGAAGCTTTTAAAATTCTCTCTAGAATTTTCAAAATCCATGTCCACATGTTTACAATTTCACGTCAAAAAATGGCTAAAATTCCAGTTGAAATTTTTTCAAAGTCCCTTAAAAATTTTCCAATTTTTGTCCCAATTCTTCCCATTCCCATTGAAACTTTTCAAATCCCTCTCCAAATCGTTGAAATTCTGTTGAAGCTTTTAAAATTCTCTCTAGAATTTTCAAAATCTATGTCCACATGTTTACAATTTCACGTCAAAAAATGGCTAAAATTCCAGTTGAAATTTTTTCAAAGTCCCTTAAAAATTTTCCAATTTTTGTCCCAATTCTTCCCATTCCCATTGAAACTTTTCAAATCCCTCTCCAAATTGTGGAAATTCTGTTGAAGCTTTTAAAATTCTCTCTAGAATCTTCAAAATCCATGTCCACATGTTTACAATTTCACGTCAAAAAATGGCTAAAATTCCAGTTGAAATTTTTTCAAAGTCCCTTAAAAATTTTCCAATTTTTGTCCCAATTCTTCCCATTCCCATTGAAACTTTTCAAATCCCTCTCAAAATTGTGGAAATTCTGTTGAAGCTTTTAAAATTCTCTCTAGAATTTTCAAAATCCATGTCCACATGTTTACAATTTCACGTCAAAAAATGGCTAAAATTCCAGTTGAAATTTTTTCAAAGTCCCTGAAAAATTTTCCAATTTTTGTCCCAATTCTTCCCATTCCCATTGAAACTTTTCAAATCCCTCTCAAAATTGTTGAAATTCTCTTGAAGCTTTTAAAATTCTCTCTAGAATTTTCAAAATCCATGTCCACATGTTTACAATTTCACGTCAAAAAATGGCTAAAATTCCAGTTGAAATTTTTTCAAAGTCCCTTAAAAATTTTCCAATTTTTGTCCCAATTCTTCCCATTCCCATTGAAACTTTTCATATCCCTCTCAAAATTGTTGAAATTCTGTTGAAGCTTTTAAAATTCTCTCTAGAATTTTCAAAATCCATGTCCACATGTTTACAATTTCACGTCAAAAAATGGCTAAAATTCCAGTTGAAATTTTTTCAAAGTCCCTTAAAAATTTTCCAATTTTTGTCCCAATTCGTCCCATTCCCATTGAAACTTTTCAAATCCCTCTCAAAATTGTTGAAATTCTGTTGAAGCTTTTAAAATTCTCTCTAGAATTTTCAAAATCCATGTCCACATGTTTACAATTTCACGTCAAAAAATGGCTAAAATTCCAGTTGAAATTTTTTCAAAGTCCCTTAAAAATTTTCCAATTTTTGTCCCAATTCTTCCCATTCCCATTGAAACTTTTCAAATCCCTCTCAAAATTGTAGAAATTCTGTTGAAGCTTTTAAAATTCTCTCTAGAATTTTCAAAATCCATGTCCACATGTTTACAATTTCACGCCAAAAAATGGCTAAAATTCCAGTTGAAATTTTTTCAAAGTCCCTTAAAAATTTTCCAATTTTTGTCCCAATTCTTCCCATTCCCATTGAAACTTTTCAAATCCCTCTCAAAATTGTTGAAATTCTGTTGAAGCTTTTAAAATTCTCTCTAGAATTTTCAAAATCCATGTCCACATGTTTACAATTTCACGTCAAAAAATTGCTAAAATTCCAGTTGAAATTTTTTCAAAGTCCCTTCAAAATTTTCCAATTTTGGTCCCAATTCTTCCCATTCCCATTGAAACTTTTCAAATCCCTCTCAAAATTGTTGAAATTCTCTTGAAGCTTTTAAAATTCTCTCTAGAATTTTCAAAATCCATGGCCACATGTTTACAATTTCACGTCAAAAAATGGCTAAAATTCCAGTTGAAATTTTTTCAAAGTCCCTGAAAAATTTTCCAATTTTTGTCCCAATTCTTCCCATTCCCATTGAAACTTTTCAAATCCCTCTCAAAATTGTGGAAATTCTCTTGAAGCTTTTAAAATTCTCTCTAGAATTTTCAAAATCCATGTCCACATGTTTACAATTTCACGTCAAAAAATGGCTAAAATTCCAGTTGAAATTTTTTCAAAGTCCCTGAAAAATTTTCCAATTTTTGTCCCAATTCTTCCCATTCCCATTGAAACTTTTCAAATCCCTCTCAAAATTGTTGAAATTCTGTTGAAGCTTTTAAAATTCTCTCTAGAATTTTCAAAATCCATGTCCACATGTTTACAATTTCACGTCAAAAAATTGCTAAAATTCCAGTTGAAATTTTTTCAAAGTCCCTTCAAAATTTTCCAATTTTTGTCCCAATTCTTCCCATTCCCATTGAAACTTTTCAAATCCCTCTCAAAATTGTTGAAATTCTGTTGAAGCTTTTAAAATTCTCTCTAGAATTTTCAAAATCCATGTCCACATGTTTACAATTTCACGTCAAAAAATTGCTAAAATTCCAGTTGAAATTTTTTCAAAGTCCCTGAAAAATTTTCCAATTTTTGTCCCAATTCTTCCCATTCCCATTGAAACTTTTCAAATCCCTCTCAAAATTGTTGAAATTCTCTTGAAGCTTTTAAAATTCTCTCTAGAATTTTCAAAATCCATGGCCACATGTTTACAATTTCACGTCAAAAAATGGCTAAAATTCCAGTTGAAATTTTTTCAAAGTCCCTTAAAAATTTTCCAATTTTTGTCCCAATTCTTCCCATTCCCATTGAAACTTTTCAAATCCCTCTCAAAATTGTGGAAATTCTGTTGAAGCTTTTAAAATTCTCTCTAGAATTTTCAAAATCCATGTCCACATGTTTACAATTTCACGTCAAAAAATGGCTAAAATTCCAGTTGAAATTTTGTCAAAGTCCCTGAAAAATTTTCCAATTTTTGTCCCAATTCTTCCCATTCCCATTGAAACTTTTCAAATCCCTCTCAAAATTGTTGAAATTCTGTTGAAGCTTTTAAAATTCTCTCTAGAATTTTCAAAATCCATGTCCACATGTTTACAATTTCACGTCAAAAAATGGCTAAAATTCCAGTTGAAATTTTTTCAAAGTCCCTTAAAAATTTTCCAATTTTTGTCCCAATTCTTCCCATTCCCATTGAAACTTTTCATATCCCTCTCAAAATTGTTGAAATTCTGTTGAAGCTTTTAAAATTCTCTCTAGAATTTTCAAAATCCATGTCCACATGTTTACAATTTCACGTCAAAAAATGGCTAAAATTCCAGTTGAAATTTTTTCAAAGTCCCTTAAAAATTTTCCAATTTTTGTCCCAATTCGTCCCATTCCCATTGAAACTTTTCAAATCCCTCTCAAAATTGTTGAAATTCTGTTGAAGCTTTTAAAATTCTCTCTAGAATTTTCAAAATCCATGTCCACATGTTTACAATTTCACGTCAAAAAATGGCTAAAATTCCAGTTGAAATTTTTTCAAAGTCCCTTAAAAATTTTCCAATTTTTGTCCCAATTCTTCCCATTCCCATTGAAACTTTTCAAATCCCTCTCAAAATTGTTGAAATTCTGTTGAAGCTTTTAAAATTCTCTCTAGAATTTTCAAAATCCATGTCCACATGTTTACAATTTCACGTCAAATAATGGCTAAAATTCCAGTTGAAATTTTTTCAAAGTCCCTTCAAAATTTTCCAATTTTGGTCCCAATTCTTCCCATTCCTATTGAAACTTTTCAAATCCCTCTCAAAATTGTTGAAATTCTGTTGAAGCTTTTAAAATCCTCTCTAGAATTTTCAAAATCCATGTCCACATGTTTACAATTTCACGTCAAAAAATTGCTAAAATTCCAGTTGAAATTTTTTCAAAGTCCCTTCAAAATTTTCCAATTTTTGTCCCAATTCTTCCCATTCCCATTGAAACTTTTCAAATCCCTCTCAAAATTGTTGAAATTCTGTTGAAGCTTTTAAAATTCTCTCTAGAATTTTCAAAATCCATGTCCACATGTTTACAATTTCACGTCAAAAAATTGCTAAAATTCCAGTTGAAATTTTTTCAAAGTCCCTTAAAAATTTTCCAATTTTGGTCCCAATTCTTCCCATTCCCATTGAAACTTTTCAAATCCCTCTCAAAATTGTTGAAATTCTCTTGAAGCTTTTAAAATTCTCTCTAGAATTTTCAAAATCCATGGCCACATGTTTACAATTTCACGTCAAAAAATGGCTAAAATTCCAGTTGAAATTTTTTCAAAGTCCCTTAAAAATTTTCCAATTTTTGTCCCAATTCTTCCCATTCCCATTGAAACTTTTCAAATCCCTCTCCAAATTGTGGAAATTCTCTTGAAGCTTTTAAAATTCTCTCTAGAATTTTCAAAATCCATGTCCACATGTTTACAATTTCACGTCAAAAAATGGCTAAAATTCCAGTTGAAATTTTTTCAAAGTCCCTGAAAAATTTTCCAATTTTTGTCCCAATTCTTCCCATTCCTATTGAAACTTTTCAAATCCCTCTCAAAATTGTTGAAATTCTGTTGAAGCTTTTAAAATTCTCTCTAGAATTTTCAAAATCCATGTCCACATGTTTACAATTTCACGTCAAAAAATTGCTAAAATTCCAGTTGAAATTTTTTCAAAGTCCCTTCAAAATTTTCCAATTTTTGTACCAATTCTTCCCATTCCCATTGAAACTTTTCAAATCCCTCTCAAAATTGTGGAAATTCTGTTGAAGCTTTTAAAATTCTCTCTAGAATTTTCAAAATCCATGTCCACATGTTTACAATTTCACGTCAAAAAATGGCTAAAATTCCAGTTGCAATTTTTTCAAAGTCCCTGAAAAATTTTCCAATTTTTGTCCCAATTCTTCCCATTCCCATTGAAACTTTTCAAATCCCTCTCAAAATTGTTGAAATTCTCTTGAAGCTTTTAAAATTCTCTCTAGAATTTTCAAAATCCATGGCCACATGTTTACAATTTCACGTCAAAAAATGGCTAAAATTCCAGTTGAAATTTTTTCAAAGTCCCTGAAAAATTTTCCAATTTTTGTCCCAATTCTTCCCATTCCCATTGAAACTTTTCAAATCCCTCTCAAAATTGTTGAAATTCTCTTGAAGCTTTTAAAATTCTCTCTAGAATTTTCAAAATCCATGGCCACATGTTTACAATTTCACGTCAAAAAATGGCTAAAATTCCAGTTGAAATTTTTTCAAAGTCCCTTAAAAATTTTCCAATTTTTGTCCCAATTCTTCCCATTCCCATTGAAACTTTTCAAATCCCTCTCAAAATTGTTGAAATTCTGTTGAAGCTTTTAAAATTCTCTCTAGAATTTTCAAAATCCATGTCCACATGTTTACAATTTCACGTCAAAAAATGGCTAAAATTCCAGTTGAAATTTTTTCAAAGTCCCTGAAAAATTTTCCAATTTTTGTCCCAATTCTTCCCATTCCCATTGAAACTTTTCAAATCCCTCTCAAAATTGTTGAAATTCTGTTGAAGCTTTTAAAATTCTCTCTAGAATTTTCAAAATCCATGTCCACATGTTTACAATTTCACGTCAAAAAATGGCTAAAATTCCAGTTGAAATTTTTTCAAAGTCCCTTAAAAATTTTCCAATTTTTGTCCCAATTCTTCCCATTCCCATTGAAACTTTTCATATCCCTCTCAAAATTGTTGAAATTCTGTTGAAGCTTTTAAAATTCTCTCTAGAATTTTCAAAATCCATGTCCACATGTTTACAATTTCACGTCAAAAAATGGCTAAAATTCCAGTTGAAATTTTTTCAAAGTCCCTTAAAAATTTTCCAATTTTTGTCCCAATTCGTCCCATTCCCATTGAAACTTTTCAAATCCCTCTCAAAATTGTTGAAATTCTGTTGAAGCTTTTAAAATTCTCTCTAGAATTTTCAAAATCCATGTCCACATGTTTACAATTTCACGCCAAAAAATGGCTAAAATTCCAGTTGAAATTTTTTCAAAGTCCCTTAAAAATTTTCCAATTTTTGTCCCAATTCTTCCCATTCCCATTGAAACTTTTCAAATCCCTCTCAAAATTGTTGAAATTCTGTTGAAGCTTTTAAAATTCTCTCTAGAATTTTCAAAATCCATGTCCACATGTTTACAATTTCACGTCAAAAAATGGCTAAAATTCCAGTTGAAATTTTTTCAAAGTCCCTTAAAAATTTTCCAATTTTTGTCCCAATTCTTCCCATTCCCATTGAAACTTTTCAAATCCCTCTCAAAATTGTTGAAATTCTGTTGAAGCTTTTAAAATTCTCTCTAGAATTTTCAAAATCCATGTCCACATGTTTACAATTTCACGTCAAAAAATGGCTAAAATTCCAGTTGAAATTTTTTCAAAGTCCCTTAAAAATTTTCCAATTTTTGTCCCAATTCTTCCCATTCCCATTGAAACTTTTCAAATCCCTCTCAAAATTGTTGAAATTCTGTTGAAGCTTTTAAAATTCTCTCTAGAATTTTCAAAATCCATGTCCACATGTTTACAATTTCACGCCAAAAAATGGCTAAAATTCCAGTTGAAATTTTTTCAAAGTCCCTTAAAAATTTTCCAATTTTTGTCCCAATTCTTCCCATTCCCATTGAAACTTTTCAAATCCCTCTCAAAATTGTTGAAATTCTGTTGAAGCTTTTAAAATTCTCTCTAGAATTTTCAAAATCCATGTCCACATGTTTATAATTTCACATAAAAAAATTGCTAAAATTCCAGTTGAAATTTTTTCAAAGTCCCTTAAAAATTTTCCAATTTTTGTCCCAATTCTTCCCATTCCCATTGAAACTTTTCAAATCCCTCTCAAAATTGTTGAAATTCTGTTGAAGCTTTTAAAATTCTCTCTAGAATTTTCAAAATCCATGTCCACATGTTTACAATTTCACGTCAAAAAATTGCTAAAATTCCAGTTGAAATTTTTTCAAAGTCCCTTAAAAGTTTTCCAATTTTTGTCCCAATTCTTCCCATTCCCATTGAAACTTTTCAAATCCCTCTCAAAATTGTTGAAATTCTGTTGAAGCTTTTAAAATTCTCTCTAGAATTTTCAAAATCCATGTCCACATGTTTATAATTTCACATAAAAAAATGGCTAAAATTCCAGTTGAAATTTTTTCAAAGTCCCTTAAAAATTTTCCAACTTTTGCCCCAATTCTTCCCATTCCCATTGAAACTTTTCAAATCCCTCTCAAAATTGTTGAAATTCTGTTGAAGCTTTTAAAATTCTCTCTAGAATTTTCAAAATCCATGTCCACATGTTTATAATTTCACGTCAAAAAATGGCTAAAATTCCAGTTGAAATTTTTTCAAAGTCCCTTAAAAATTTTCCAATTTTTGTCCCAATTCTTCCCATTCCCATTGAAACTTTTCAAATCCCTCTCAAAATTGTTGAAATTCTGTTGAAGCTTTTAAAATTCTCTCTAGAATTTTCAAAATACATGTCCACATGTTTACAATTTCACGTCAAAAAATGGCTAAAATTCCAGTTGAAATTTTTTCAAAGTCCCTTAAAAATTTTCCAATTTTTGTCCCAATTCTTCCCATTCCCATTGAAACTTTTCAAATCCCTCTCAAAATTGTTGAAATTCTCTTGAAGCTTTTAAAATTCTCTCTAGAATTTTCAAAATCCATGTCCACATGTTTACAATTTCACGCCAAAAAATGGCTAAAATTCCAGTTGAAATTTTTTCAAAGTCCCTTAAAAATTTTCCAATATCTGTACCAATTCTTCCCATTCCCATTGAAACTTTTCAAATCCCTCTCAAAATTGTTGAAATTCTCTGGAAGCTTTTAAAATTCTCTCTAGAATTTTCAAAATCCATGTCCACATGTTTACAATTTCACGTCAAAAAATGGCTAAAATTCCAGTTGAAATTTTTTCAAAGTCCCTTAAAAATTTTCCAATTTTTGTCCCAATTCTTCCCATTCCCATTGAAACTTTTCAAATCCCTCTCAAAATTGTTGAAATTCTGTTGAAGCTTTTAAAATTCTCTCTAGAATTTTCAAAATCCATGTCCACATGTTTACAATTTCACGTCAAAAAATTGGAAAATTCCAGTTGAAATTTTTTCAAAGTCCCTTAAAAATTTTCCAATTTTTGTCCCAATTCTTCCCATTCCCATTGAAACTTTTCAAATCCCTCTCAAAATTGTTGAAATTCTGTTGAAGCTTTTAAAATTCTCTCTAGAATTTTCAAAATCCATGTCCACATGTTTACAATTTCACGTCAAAAAATTGGAAAATTCCAGTTGAAATTTTTTCAAAGTCCCTTAAAAATTTTCCAATTTTTGTACCAATTCTTCCCATTCCCATTGAAACTTTTCAAATCCCTCTCAAAATTGCTAAAATTCTGTTGAAGCTTTTAAAATTCTCTCTAGAATTTTCAAAATCCATGTCCACATGTTTACAATTTCACGTCAAAAAATGGCTAAAATTCCAGTTGAAATTTTTTCAAAGTCCCTTAAAAATTTTCCAATTTTTGTCCCAATTCTTCCCATTCCCATTGAAACTTTTCAAATCCCTCTCCAAATCGTTGAAATTCTGTTGAAGCTTTTAAAATTCTCTCTAGAATTTTCAAAATCTATGTCCACATGTTTACAATTTCACGTCAAAAAATGGCTAAAATTCCAGTTGAAATTTTTTCAAAGTCCCTTAAAAATTTTCCAATTTTTGTCCCAATTCTTCCCATTCCCATTGAAACTTTTCATATCCCTTTCAAAATTGTTGAAATTCTGTTGAAGCTTTTAAAATTCTCTCTAGAATTTTCAAAATACATGTCCACATGTTTACAATTTCACGTCAAAAAATGGCTAAAATTCCAGTTGAAATTTTTTCAAAGTCCCTTAAAAATTTTCCAATTTTTGTCCCAATTCTTCCCATTCCCATTGAAACTTTTCAAATCCCTCTCAAAATTGTTGAAATTCTGTTGAAGCTTTTAAAATTCTCTCTAGAATTTTCAAAATCCATGTCCACGTGTTTACAATTTCACGCCAAAAAATGGCTAAAATTCCAGTTGAAATTTTTTCAAAGTCCCTTAAAAATTTTCCAATATCTGTACCAATTCTTCCCATTCCCATTGAAACTTTTCAAATCCCTCTCAAAATTGTTGAAATTCTCTGGAAGCTTTTAAAATTCTCTCTAGAATTTTCAAAATCCATGTCCACATGTTTACAATTTCACGTCAAAAAATGGCTAAAATTCCAGTTGAAATTTTTTCAAAGTCCCTGAAAAATTTTCCAATTTTTGTCCCAATTCTTCCCATTCCCATTGAAACTTTTCAAATCCCTCTCAAAATTGTTGAAATTCTGTTGAAGCTTTTAAAATTCTCTCTAGAATTTTCAAAATCCATGTCCACATGTTTACAATTTCACGTCAAAAAATGGCTAAAATTCCAGTTGAAATTTTTTCAAAGTCCCTTAAAAATTTTCCAATTTTTGTCCCAATTCTTCCCATTCCCATTGAAACTTTTCATATCCCTCTCAAAATTGTTGAAATTCTGTTGAAGCTTTTAAAATTCTCTCTAGAATTTTCAAAATCCATGTCCACATGTTTACAATTTCACGTCAAAAAATGGCTAAAATTCCAGTTGAAATTTTTTCAAAGTCCCTTAAAAATTTTCCAATTTTTGTCCCAATTCTTCCCATTCCCATTGAAACTTTTCAAATCCCTCTCAAAATTGTTGAAATTCTGTTGAAGCTTTTAAAATTCTCTCTAGAATTTTCAAAATCCATGTCCACATGTTTACAATTTCACGCCAAAAAATGGCTAAAATTCCAGTTGAAATTTTTTCAAAGTCCCTGAAAAATTTTCCAATTTTTGTCCCAATTCTTCCCATTCCCATTGAAACTTTTCAAATCCCTCTCAAAATTGTTGAAATTCTCTTGAAGCTTTTAAAATTCTCTCTAGAATTTTCAAAATCCATGTCCACATGTTTATAATTTCACATAAAAAAATTGCTAAAATTCCAGTTGAAATTTTTTCAAAGTCCCTGAAAAATTTTCCAATTTTTGTCCCAATTCTTCCCATTCCCATTGAAACTTTTCAAATCCCTCTCAAAATTGTTGAAATTCTGTTGAAGCTTTTAAAATTCTCTCTAGAATTTTCAAAATCCATGTCCACATGTTTACAATTTCACGTCAAAAAATTGCTAAAATTCCAGTTGAAATTTTTTCAAAGTCCCTTAAAAATTTTCCAATTTTTGTCCCAATTCTTCCCATTCCCATTGAAACTTTTCAAATCCCTCTCAAAATTGTTGAAATTCTCTTGAAGCTTTTAAAATTCTCTCTAGAATTTTCAAAATCCATGTCCACATGTTTATAATTTCACATAAAAAAATGGCTAAAATTCCAGTTGAAATTTTTTCAAAGTCCCTTAAAAATTTTCCAATTTTTGCCCCAATTCTTCCCATTCCCATTGAAACTTTTCAAATCCCTCTCAAAATTGTTGAAATTCTCTTGAAGCTTTTAAAATTCTCTCTAGAATTTTCAAAATCCATGTCCACATGTTTATAATTTCACGTCAAAAAATGGCTAAAATTCCAGTTGAAATTTTTTCAAAGTCCCTTAAAAATTTTCCAATTTTTGTCCCAATTCTTCCCATTCCCATTGAAACTTTTCAAATCCCTCTCAAAATTGTTGAAATTCTGTTGAAGCTTTTAAAATTCTCTCTAGAATTTTCAAAATCCATGTCCACATGTTTACAATTTCACGTCAAAAAATTGCTAAAATTCCAGTTGAAATTTTTTCAAAGTCCCTTAAAAATTTTCCAATTTTTGTCCCAATTCTTCCCATTCCCATTGAAACTTTTCATATCCCTTTCAAAATTGTTGAAATTCTGTTGAAGCTTTTAAAATTCTCTCTAGAATTTTCAAAATCCATGTCCACATGTTTACAATTTCACGTCAAAAAATGGCTAAAATTCCAGTTGAAATTTTTTCAAAGTCCCTTAAAAATTTTCCAATTTTTGTCCCAATTCTTCCCATTCCCATTGAAACTTTTCAAATCCCTCTCAAAATTGTGGAAATTCTGTTGAAGCTTTTAAAATTCTCTCTAGAATTTTCAAAATCCATGTCCACATGTTTACAATTTCACGCCAAAAAATGGCTAAAATTCCAGTTGAAATTTTTTCAAAGTCCCTTAAAAATTTTCCAATTTTTGTCCCAATTCTTCCCATTCCCATTGAAACTTTTCAAATCCCTCTCAAAATTGTTGAAATTCTCTGGAAGTTTTTAAAATTCTCTCTAGAATTTTCAAAATCCATGTCCACATGTTTACAATTTCACGTCAAAAAATGGCTAAAATTCCAGTTGAAATTTTTTCAAAGTCCCTGAAAAATTTTCCAATTTTTGTCCCAATTCTTCCCATTCCCATTGAAACTTTTCAAATCCCTCTCAAAATTGTTGAAATTCTCTTGAAGCTTTTAAAATTCTCTCTAGAATTTTCAAAATCCATGTCCACATGTTTACAATTTCACGTCAAAAAATTGGAAAATTCCAGTTGAAATTTTTTCAAAGTCCCTTAAAAATTTTCCAATTTTGGTCCCAATTCTTCCCATTCCCATTGAAACTTTTCAAATCCCTCTCAAAATTGTTGAAATTCTGTTGAAGCTTTTAAAATTCTCTCTAGAATTTTCAAAATCCATGTCCACATGTTTACAATTTCACGTCAAAAAATTGGAAAATTCCAGTTGAAATTTTTTCAAAGTCCCTTAAAAATTTTCCAATTTTTGTCCCAATTCTTCCCATTCCCATTGAAACTTTTCAAATCCCTCTCAAAATTGCTAAAATTCTGTTGAAGCTTTTAAAATTCTCTCTAGAATTTTCAAAATCCATGTCCACATGTTTACAATTTCACGTCAAAAAATGGCTAAAATTCCAGTTGAAATTTTTTCAAAGTCCCTGAAAAATTTTCCAATTTTTGTCCCAATTCTTCCCATTCCCATTGAAACTTTTCAAATCCCTCTCAAAATTGTGGAAATTCTCTTGAAGCTTTTAAAATTCTCTCTAGAATTTTCAAAATCCATGTCCACATGTTTACAATTTCACGTCAAAAAATGGCTAAAATTCCAGTTGAAATTTTTTCAAAGTCCCTTAAAAATTTTCCAATTTTTGTCCCAATTCTTCCCATTCCCATTGAAACTTTTCAAATCCCTCTCAAAATTGTTGAAATTCTGTTGAAGCTTTTAAAATTCTCTCTAGAATTTTCAAAATCCATGTCCACATGTTTACAATTTCACGCCAAAAAATGGCTAAAATTCCAGTTGAAATTTTTTCAAAGTCCCTTAAAAATTTTCCAATTTTTGTCCCAATTCTTCCCATTCCCATTGAAACTTTTCAAATCCCTCTCAAAATTGTTGAAATTCTCTTGAAGCTTTTAAAATTCTCTCTAGAATTTTCAAAATCCATGTCCACATGTTTACAATTTCACATCAAAAAATGGCTAAAATTCCAGTTGAAATTTTTTCAAAGTCCCTTAAAAATTTTCCAATTTTTGTCCCAATTCTTCCCATTCCCATTGAAACTTTTCAAATCCCTCTCAAAATTGTTGAAATTCTCTTGAAGCTTTTAAAATTCTCTCTAGAATTTTAAAAATCCATGTCCACATGTTTACAATTTCACGTCAAAAAATTGCTAAAATTCCAGTTGAAATTTTGTCAAAGTCCCTGAAAAATTTTCCAATTTTTGTCCCAATTCTTCCCATTCCCATTGAAACTTTTCAAATCCCTCTCCAAATTGTTGAAATTCTCTTGAAGCTTTTAAAATTCTCTCTAGAATTTTCAAAATCCATGGCCACATGTTTACAATTTCACGTCAAAAAATGGCTAAAATTCCAGTTGAAATTTTTTCAAAGTCCCTTAAAAATTTTCCAATTTTTGTCCCAATTCTTCCCATTCCCATTGAAACTTTTCAAATCCCTCTCAAAATTGTTGAAATTCTGTTGAAGCTTTTAAAATTCTCTCTAGAATTTTCAAAATCCATGTCCACATGTTTACAATTTCACGTCAAAAAATTGGAAAATTCCAGTTGAAATTTTTTCAAAGTCCCTTAAAAATTTTCCAATTTTTGTACCAATTCTTCCTATTCCCATTGAGACTTTTCAAATCCCTCTCAAAATTGCTAAAATTCTGTTGAAGCTTTTAAAATTCTCTCTAGAACTTTCAAAATCCATGTCCACATATTTACAATTTCACGTCAAAAAATGGCTAAAATTCCAGTTGAAATTTTTTCAAAGTCCCTTAAAAATTTTCCAATTTTTGTCCCAATTCTTCCCATTCCCATTGAAACTTTTCAAATCCCTCTCAAAATTGTGGAAATTCTGTTGAAGCTTTTAAAATTCTCTCTAGAATTTTCAAAATCCATGTCCACATGTTTACAATTTCACGTCAAAAAATGGCTAAAATTCCAGTTGAAATTTTTTCAAAGTCCCTTAAAAATTTTCCAATTTTGGTCCCAATTCTTCCCATTCCCATTGAAACTTTTCAAATCCCTCTCAAAATTGTTGAAATTCTGTTGAAGCTTTTAAAATTCTCTCTAGAATTTTCAAAATCCATGTCCACATGTTTACAATTTCACGCCAAAAAATGGCTAAAATTCCAGTTGAAATTTTTTCAAAGTCCCTTAAAAATTTTCCAATTTTTGTCCCAATTCTTCCCATTCCCATTGAAACTTTTCAAATCCCTCTCAAAATTGTTGAAATTCTCTTGAAGCTTTTAAAATTCTCTCTAGAATTTTCAAAATCCATGTCCACATGTTTATAATTTCACGTCAAAAAATGGCTAAAATTCCAGTTGCAATTTTTTCAAAGTCCCTTAAAAATTTTCCAATTTTTGTCCCAATTCTTCCCATTCCCATTGAAACTTTTCAAATCCCTCTCAAAATTGTTGAAATTCTCTTGAAGCTTTTAAAATTCTCTCTAGAATTTTAAAAATCCATGTCCACATGTTTACAATTTCACGTCAAAAAATTGCTAAAATTCCAGTTGAAATTTTGTCAAAGTCCCTTAAAAATTTTCCAATTTTTGTCCCAATTCTTCCCATTCCTATTGAAACTTTTCAAATCCCTCTCAAAATTGTTGAAATTCTCTTGAAGCTTTTAAAATTCTCTCTAGAATTTTCAAAATCCATGTCCACATGTTTACAATTTCACGTCAAAAAATTGCTAAAATTCCAGTTGAAATTTTGTCAAAGTCCCTGAAAAATTTTCCAATTTTTGTCCCAATTCTTCCCATTCCCATTGAAACTTTTCAAATCCCTCTCAAAATTGTTGAAATTCTGTTGAAGCTTTTAAAATTCTCTCTAGAATTTTCAAAATCCATGTCCACATGTTTACAATTTCACGTCAAAAAATTGCTAAAATTCCAGTTGAAATTTTTTCAAAGTCCCTTAAAAATTTTCCAATTTTTGTCCCAATTCTTCCCATTCCCATTGAAACTTTTCAAATCCCTCTCAAAATTGTTGAAATTCTCTTGAAGCTTTTAAAATTCTCTCTAGAATTTTCAAAATCCATGGCCACATGTTTACAATTTCACGTCAAAAAATTGCTAAAATTCCAGTTGAAATTTTTTCAAAGTCCCTTAAAAATTTTCCAATTTTTGTCCCAATTCTTCCCATTCCCATTGAAACTTTTCAAATCCCTCTCAAAATTGTTGAAATTCTCTTGAAGCTTTTAAAATTCTCTCTAGAATTTTCAAAATCCATGGCCACATGTTTACAATTTCACGTCAAAAAATGGCTAAAATTCCAGTTGAAATTTTTTCAAAGTCCCTGAAAAATTTTCCAATTTTTGTCCAAATTCTTCCCATTCCCATTGAAACTTTTCAAGTCCCTCTCAAAATTGTTGAAATTCTCTTGAAGCTTTTAAAATTCTCTCTAGAATTTTCAAAGTCCATGTCCACATGTTTACAATTTCACGTCAAAAAATGGCTAAAATTCCAGTTGAAATTTTTTCAAAGTCCCTTAAAAATTTTCCAATTTTTGTCCCAATTCTTCCCATTCCCATTGAAACTTTTCAAATCCCTCTCAAAATTGTTGAAATTCTCTTGAAGCTTTTAAAATTCTCTCTAGAATTTTCAAAATCCATGTCCACATGTTTACAATTTCACGTCAAAAAATGGCTAACATTCCAGTTGAAATTTTTTCAAAGTCCCTGAAAAATTTTCCAATTTTTGTCCCAATTCTTCCCATTCCCATTGAAACTTTTCAAATCCCTCTCAAAATTGTTGAAATTCTGTTGAAGCTTTTAAAATTCTCTCTAGAATTTTCAAAATCCATGTCCACATGTTTACAATTTCATGTCAAAAAATGGCTAAAATTCCAGTTGAAATTTTTTCAAAGTCCCTGAAAAATTTTCCAATTTTTGTCCCAATTCTTCCCATTCCCATTGAAACTTTTCAAATCCCTCTCAAAATTGTTGAAATTCTCTTGAAGCTTTTAAAATTCTCTCTAGAATTTTCAAAATCCATGGCCACATGTTTACAATTTCACGTCAAAAAATGGCTAAAATTCCAGTTGAAATTTTTTCAAAGTCCCTGAAAAATTTTCCAATTTTTGTCCCAATTCTTCCCATTCCCATTGAAACTTTTCAAATCCCTCTCAAAATTGTTGAAATTCTCTTGAAGCTTTTAAAATTCTCTCTAGAATTTTCAAAATCCATGTCCACATGTTTACAATTTCACGTCAAAAAATGGCTAAAATTCCAGTTGAAATTTTTTCAAAGTCCCTTAAAAATTTTCCAATTTTTGTCCCAATTCTTCCCATTCCCATTGAAACTTTTCATATCCCTCTCAAAATTGTTGAAATTCTGTTGAAGCTTTTAAAATTCTCTCTAGAATTTTCAAAATCCATGTCCACATGTTTACAATTTCACGTCAAAAAATGGCTAAAATTCCAGTTGAAATTTTTTCAAAGTCCCTTAAAAATTTTCCAATTTTTGTCCCAATTCTTCCCATTCCCATTGAAACTTTTCAAATCCCTCTCAAAATTGTGGAAATTCTGTTGAAGCTTTTAAAATTCTCTCTAGAATTTTCAAAATCCATGTCCACATGTTTACAATTTCACATCAAAAAATGGCTAAAATTCCAGTTGAAATTTTTTCAAAGTCCCTTAAAAATTTTCCAATTTTTGTCCCAATTCTTCCCATTCCCATTGAAACTTTTCAAATCCCTCTCAAAATTGTTGAAATTCTCTTGAAGCTTTTAAAATTCTCTCTAGAATTTTCAAAATCCACTTCAACATTTTTACAATTTCACGTCAAAATTGCTAAAATTCCAGTTGAAATTTTTTCAAAGTCCCTTAAAAATTTTCCAATTTTTGTCCCAATTCTTCCCATTCCCATTGAAACTTTTCAAATCCCTCTCAAAATTGTTGAAATTCTCTTGAAGCTTTTAAAATTCTCTCTAGAATTTTCAAAATCCATGTCCACATGTTTACAATTTCACGTCAAAAAATGGCTAAAATTCCAGTTGAAATTTTTTCAAAGTCCCTTAAAAATTTTCCAATTTTTGTCCCAATTCTTCCCATTCCCATTGAAACTTTTCATATCCCTCTCAAAATTGTTGAAATTCTGTTGAAGCTTTTAAAATTCTCTCTAGAATTTTCAAAATCCATGTCCACATGTTTACAATTTCACGTCAAAAAATGGCTAAAATTCCAGTTGAAATTTTTTCAAAGTCCCTTAAAAATTTTCCAATTTTTGTCCCAATTCTTCCCATTCCCATTGAAACTTTTCAAATCCCTCTCAAAATTGTTGAAATTCTCTTGAAGCTTTTAAAATTCTCTCTAGAATTTTCAAAATCCATGTCCACATGTTTACAATTTCACGCCAAAAAATGGCTAAAATTCCAGTTGAAATTTTTTCAAAGTCCCTGAAAAATTTTCCAATTTTTGTCCCAATTCTTCCCATTCCCATTGAAACTTTTCAAATCCCTCTCAAAATTGTTGAAATTCTCTTGAAGCTTTTAAAATTCTCTCTAGAATTTTCAAAATCCATGTCCACATGTTTACAATTTCACGTCAAAAAATGGCTAAAATTCCAGTTGAAATTTTTTCAAAGTCCCTTAAAAATTTTCCAATTTTTGTCCCAATTCTTCCCATTCCGATTGAAACTTTTCAAATCCCTCTCAAAATTGTTGAAATTCTGTTGAAGCTTTTAAAATTCTCTCTAGAATTTTCAAAATCCATGTCCACATGTTTACAATTTCACGCCAAAAAATGGCTAAAATTCCAGTTGAAATTTTTTCAAAGTCCCTTAAAAATTTTCCAATTTTTGTCCCAATTCTTCCCATTCCCATTGAAACTTTTCAAATCCCTCTCAAAATTGTTGAAATTCTCTTGAAGCTTTTAAAATTCTCTCTAGAATTTTCAAAATCCATGTCCACATGTTTACAATTTCACGTCAAAAAATTGCTAAAATTCCAGTTGAAATTTTTTCAAAGTCCCTGAAAAATTTTCCAATTTTTGTCCCAATTCTTCCCATTCCCATTGAAACTTTTCAAATCCCTCTCAAAATTGTTGAAATTCTGTTGAAGCTTTTAAAATTCTCTCTAGAATTTTCAAAATCCATGTCCACATGTTTATAATTTCACGTCAAAAAATGGCTAAAATTCCAGTTGAAATTTTTTCAAAGTCCCTTAAAAATTTTCCAATTTTTGTCCCAATTCTTCCCATTCCCATTGAAACTTTTCAAATCCCTCTCAAAATTGTTGAAATTCTGTTGAAGCTTTTAAAATTCTCTCTAGAATTTTCAAAATCCATGTCCACATGTTTACAATTTCACGTCAAAAAATAGCTAAAATTCCAGTTGAAATTTTGTCAAAGTCCCTTAAAAATTTTCCAATTTTTGCCCCAATTCTTCCCATTCCTATTGAAACTTTTCAAATCCCTCTCAAAATTGTTGAAATTCTGTTGAAGCTTTTAAAATTCTCTCTAGAATTTTCAAAATCCATGTCCACATGTTTACAATTTCACGTCAAAAAATGGCTAAAATTCCAGTTGAAATTTTTTCAAAGTCCCTTAAAAATTTTCCAATTTTTGTCCCAATTCTTCCCATTCCCATTGAAACTTTTGAAATCCCTCTCAAAATTGTTGAAATTCTCTTGAAGCTTTTAAAATTCTCTCTAGAATTTTCAAAATCCATGTCCACATGTTTACAATTTCACGTCAAAAAATTGCTAAAATTCCAGTTGAAATTTTTTCAAAGTCCCTGAAAAATTTTCCATTTTTTGTCCCAATTCTTCCCATTCCCATTGAAACTTTTCAAATCCCTCTCAAAATTGTTGAAATTCTGTTGAAGCTTTTAAAATTCTCTCTAGAATTTTCAAAATCCATGGCCACATGTTTACAATTTCATGTCAAAAAATGGCTAAAATTCCAGTTGAAATTTTTTCAAAGTCCCTGAAAAATTTTCCATTTTTTGTCCCAATTCTTCCCATTCCCATTGAAACTTTTCAAATCCCTCTCAAAATTGTTGAAATTCTGTTGAAGCTTTTAAAATTCTCTCTAGAATTTTCAAAATCCACTTCAACATTTTTACAATTTCACGTCAAAATTGCTAAAATTCCAGTTGAAATTTTTTCAAAGTCCCTTAAAAATTTTCCAATTTTTGTCCCAATTCTTCCCATTCCCATTGAAACTTTTCAAATCCCTCTCAAAATTGTTGAAATTCTCTTGAAGCTTTTAAAATTCTCTCTAGAATTTTCAAAATCCATGTCCACATGTTTACAATTTCACGTCAAAAAATGGCTAAAATTCCAGTTGAAATTTTTTCAAAGTCCCTTAAAAATTTTCCAATTTTTGTCCCAATTCTTCCCATTCCGATTGAAACTTTTCAAATCCCTCTCAAAATTGTTGAAATTCTCTTGAAGCTTTTAAAATTCTCTCTAGAATTTTCAAAATCCATGTCCACATGTTTACAATTTCACGTTAAAAAATTGCTAAAATTCCAGTTGAAATTTTTTCAAAGTCCCTGAAAAATTTTCCAATTTTTGTACCAATTCTTCCCATTCCCATTGAAACTTTTCAAATCCCTCTCAAAATTGTGGAAATTCTGTTGAAGCTTTTAAAATTCTCTCTAGAATTTTCAAAATCCATGTCCACATGTTTACAATTTCACGTCAAAAAATGGCTAAAATTCCAGTTGAAATTTTTTCAAAGTCCCTTAAAAATTTTCCAATTTTTGTCCCAATTCTTCCCATTCCCATTGAAACTTTTCAAATCCCTCTCCAAATCGTTGAAATTCTGTTGAAGCTTTTAAAATTCTCTCTAGAATTTTCAAAATCTATGTCCACATGTTTACAATTTCACGTCAAAAAATGGCTAAAATTCCAGTTGAAATTTTTTCAAAGTCCCTTAAAAATTTTCCAATTTTTGTCCCAATTCTTCCCATTCCCATTGAAACTTTTCAAATCCCTCTCCAAATTGTGGAAATTCTGTTGAAGCTTTTAAAATTCTCTCTAGAATTTTCAAAATCCATGTCCACATGTTTACAATTTCACGTCAAAAAATGGCTAAAATTCCAGTTGAAATTTTTTCAAAGTCCCTGAAAAATTTTCCAATTTTTGTCCCAATTCTTCCCATTCCCATTGAAACTTTTCAAATCCCTCTCAAAATTGTGGAAATTCTGTTGAAGCTTTTAAAATTCTCTCTAGAATTTTCAAAATCCATGTCCACATGTTTACAATTTCACGTCAAAAAATGGCTAAAATTCCAGTTGAAATTTTTTCAAAGTCCCTTAAAAATTTTCCAATTTTTGTCCCAATTCTTCCCATTCCCATTGAAACTTTTCAAATCCCTCTCAAAATTGTTGAAATTCTGTTGAAGCTTTTAAAATTCTCTCTAGAATTTTCAAAATCCATGTCCACATGTTTACAATTTCACGTCAAAAAATGGCTAAAATTCCAGTTGAAATTTTTTCAAAGTCCCTTAAAAATTTTCCAATTTTTGTCCCAATTCTTCCCATTCCCATTGAAACTTTTCATATCCCTCTCAAAATTGTTGAAATTCTGTTGAAGCTTTTAAAATTCTCTCTAGAATTTTCAAAATCCATGTCCACATGTTTACAATTTCACGTCAAAAAATGGCTAAAATTCCAGTTGAAATTTTTTCAAAGTCCCTTAAAAATTTTCCAATTTTTGTCCCAATTCTTCCCATTCCGATTGAAACTTTTCAAATCCCTCTCAAAATTGTTGAAATTCTGTTGAAGCTTTTAAAATTCTCTCTAGAATTTTCAAAATCCATGTCCACATGTTTACAATTTCACGCCAAAAAATGGCTAAAATTCCAGTTGAAATTTTTTCAAAGTCCCTTAAAAATTTTCCAATTTTTGTCCCAATTCTTCCCATTCCCATTGAAACTTTTCAAATCCCTCTCAAAATTGTTGAAATTCTCTTGAAGCTTTTAAAATTCTCTCTAGAATTTTCAAAATCCATGTCCACATGTTTACAATTTCACGTCAAAAAATTGCTAAAATTCCAGTTGAAATTTTTTCAAAGTCCCTGAAAAATTTTCCAATTTTTGTCCCAATTCTTCCCATTCCCATTGAAACTTTTCAAATCCCTCTCAAAATTGTTGAAATTCTGTTGAAGCTTTTAAAATTCTCTCTAGAATTTTCAAAATCCATGTCCACATGTTTATAATTTCACGTCAAAAAATGGCTAAAATTCCAGTTGAAATTTTTTCAAAGTCCCTTAAAAATTTTCCAATTTTTGTCCCAATTCTTCCCATTCCCATTGAAACTTTTCAAATCCCTCTCAAAATTGTTGAAATTCTCTTGAAGCTTTTAAAATTCTCTCTAGAATTTTCAAAATCCATGTCCACATGTTTACAATTTCACGTCAAAAAATAGCTAAAATTCCAGTTGAAATTTTGTCAAAGTCCCTTAAAAATTTTCCAATTTTTGCCCCAATTCTTCCCATTCCTATTGAAACTTTTCAAATCCCTCTCAAAATTGTTGAAATTCTGTTGAAGCTTTTAAAATTCTCTCTAGAATTTTCAAAATCCATGTCCACATGTTTACAATTTCACGTCAAAAAATGGCTAAAATTCCAGTTGAAATTTTTTCAAAGTCCCTTAAAAATTTTCCAATTTTTGTCCCAATTCTTCCCATTCCCATTGAAACTTTTCAAATCCCTCTCAAAATTGTTGAAATTCTCTTGAAGCTTTTAAAATTCTCTCTAGAATTTTCAAAATCCATGTCCACATGTTTACAATTTCACGTCAAAAAATTGCTAAAATTCCAGTTGAAATTTTTTCAAAGTCCCTGAAAAATTTTCCATTTTTTGTCCCAATTCTTCCCATTCCCATTGAAACTTTTCAAATCCCTCTCAAAATTGTTGAAATTCTGTTGAAGCTTTTAAAATTCTCTCTAGAATTTTCAAAATCCATGGCCACATGTTTACAATTTCATGTCAAAAAATGGCTAAAATTCCAGTTGAAATTTTTTCAAAGTCCCTGAAAAATTTTCCATTTTTTGTCCCAATTCTTCCCATTCCCATTGAAACTTTTCAAATCCCTCTCAAAATTGTTGAAATTCTGTTGAAGCTTTTAAAATTCTCTCTAGAATTTTCAAAATCCACTTCAACATTTTTACAATTTCACGTCAAAATTGCTAAAATTCCAGTTGAAATTTTTTCAAAGTCCCTTAAAAATTTTCCAATTTTTGTCCCAATTCTTCCCATTCCCATTGAAACTTTTCAAATCCCTCTCAAAATTGTTGAAATTCTCTTGAAGCTTTTAAAATTCTCTCTAGAATTTTCAAAATCCATGTCCACATGTTTACAATTTCACGTCAAAAAATGGCTAAAATTCCAGTTGAAATTTTTTCAAAGTCCCTGAAAAATTTTCCAATTTTTGTCCCAATTCTTCCCATTCCGATTGAAACTTTTCAAATCCCTCTCAAAATTGTTGAAATTCTCTTGAAGCTTTTAAAATTCTCTCTAGAATTTTCAAAATCCATGTCCACATGTTTACAATTTCACGTCAAAAAATGGCTAAAATTCCAGTTGAAATTTTTTCAAAGTCCCTTAAAAATTTTCCAATTTTTGTCCCAATTCTTCCCATTCCGATTGAAACTTTTCAAATCCCTCTCAAAATTGTTGAAATTCTGTTGAAGCTTTTAAAATTCTCTCTAGAATTTTCAAAATCCACTTCAACATTTTTACAATTTCACGTCAAAATTGCTAAAATTCCAGTTGAAATTTTTTCAAAGTCCCTTAAAAATTTTCCAATTTTTGTCCCAATTCTTCCCATTCCCATTGAAACTTTTCAAATCCCTCTCAAAATTGTTGAAATTCTCTTGAAGCTTTTAAAATTCTCTCTAGAATTTTCAAAATCCATGTCCACATGTTTACAATTTCACGTCAAAAAATGGCTAAAATTCCAGTTGAAATTTTTTCAAAGTCCCTTAAAAATTTTCCAATTTTTGTCCCAATTCTTCCCATTCCGATTGAAACTTTTCAAATCCCTCTCAAAATTGTTGAAATTCTCTTGAAGCTTTTAAAATTCTCTCTAGAATTTTCAAAATCCATGTCCACATGTTTACAATTTCACGTTAAAAAATTGCTAAAATTCCAGTTGAAATTTTTTCAAAGTCCCTGAAAAATTTTCCAATTTTTGTACCAATTCTTCCCATTCCCATTGAAACTTTTCAAATCCCTCTCAAAATTGTGGAAATTCTGTTGAAGCTTTTAAAATTCTCTCTAGAATTTTCAAAATCCATGTCCACATGTTTACAATTTCACGTCAAAAAATGGCTAAAATTCCAGTTGAAATTTTTTCAAAGTCCCTTAAAAATTTTCCAATTTTTGTCCCAATTCTTCCCATTCCCATTGAAACTTTTCAAATCCCTCTCCAAATCGTTGAAATTCTGTTGAAGCTTTTAAAATTCTCTCTAGAATTTTCAAAATCTATGTCCACATGTTTACAATTTCACGTCAAAAAATGGCTAAAATTCCAGTTGAAATTTTTTCAAAGTCCCTTAAAAATTTTCCAATTTTTGTCCCAATTCTTCCCATTCCCATTGAAACTTTTCAAATCCCTCTCCAAATTGTGGAAATTCTGTTGAAGCTTTTAAAATTCTCTCTAGAATCTTCAAAATCCATGTCCACATGTTTACAATTTCACGTCAAAAAATGGCTAAAATTCCAGTTGAAATTTTTTCAAAGTCCCTTAAAAATTTTCCAATTTTTGTCCCAATTCTTCCCATTCCCATTGAAACTTTTCAAATCCCTCTCAAAATTGTGGAAATTCTGTTGAAGCTTTTAAAATTCTCTCTAGAATTTTCAAAATCCATGTCCACATGTTTACAATTTCACGTCAAAAAATGGCTAAAATTCCAGTTGAAATTTTTTCAAAGTCCCTTAAAAATTTTCCAATTTTTGTCCCAATTCTTCCCATTCCCATTGAAACTTTTCAAATCCCTCTCAAAATTGTTGAAATTCTCTTGAAGCTTTTAAAATTCTCTCTAGAATTTTCAAAATCCATGGCCACATGTTTACAATTTCACGTCAAAAAATGGCTAAAATTCCAGTTGAAATTTTTTCAAAGTCCCTTAAAAATTTTCCAATTTTTGTCCCAATTCTTCCCATTCCCATTGAAACTTTTCAAATCCCTCTCAAAATTGTTGAAATTCTGTTGAAGCTTTTAAAATTCTCTCTAGAATTTTCAAAATCCATGTCCACATGTTTACAATTTCACGTCAAAAAATTGCTAAAATTCCAGTTGAAATTTTTTCAAAGTCCCTTCAAAATTTTCCAATTTTGGTCCCAATTCTTCCCATTCCCATTGAAACTTTTCAAATCCCTCTCAAAATTGTTGAAATTCTGTTGAAGCTTTTAAAATTCTCTCTAGAATTTTCAAAATCCATGTCCACATGTTTACAATTTCACGTCAAAATTGCTAAAATTCCAGTTGAAATTTTTTCAAAGTCCCTTAAAAATTTTCCAATTTTTGTCCCAATTCTTCCCATTCCCATTGAAACTTTTCAAATCCCTCTCAAAATTGTGGAAATTCTGTTGAAGCTTTTAAAATTCTCTCTAGAATTTTCAAAATCCATGGCCACATGTTTACAATTTCACGTCAAAAAATGGCTAAAATTCCAGTTGCAATTTTTTCAGTCCCTTAAAAATTTTCCAATTTTTGTCCCAATTCTTCCCATTCCCATTGAAACTTTTCAAATCCCTCTCAAAATTGTTGAAATTCTGTTGAAGCTTTTAAAATTCTCTCTAGAATTTTCAAAATCCATGTCCACATGTTTACAATTTCACGTCAAAAAATGGCTAAAATTCCAGTTGAAATTTTTTCAAAGTCCCTTAAAAATTTTCCAATTTTTGTCCCAATTCTTCCCATTCCCATTGAAACTTTTCAAATCCCTCTCAAAATTGTTGAAATTCTGTTGAAGCTTTTAAAATTCTCTCTAGAATTTTCAAAATCCACTTCAACATTTTTACAATTTCACGTCAAAATTGCTAAAATTCCAGTTGAAATTTTTTCAAAGTCCCTTAAAAATTTTCCAATTTTTGTCCCAATTCTTCCCATTCCCATTGAAACTTTTCAAATCCCTCTCAAAATTGTTGAAATTCTCTTGAAGCTTTTAAAATTCTCTCTAGAATTTTCAAAATCCATGTCCACATGTTTACAATTTCACGTCAAAAAATGGCTAAAATTCCAGTTGAAATTTTTTCAAAGTCCCTTAAAAATTTTCCAATTTTTGTCCCAATTCTTCCCATTCCCATTGAAACTTTTCATATCCCTCTCAAAATTGTTGAAATTCTGTTGAAGCTTTTAAAATTCTCTCTAGAATTTTCAAAATCCATGTCCACATGTTTACAATTTCACGTCAAAAAATGGCTAAAATTCCAGTTGAAATTTTTTCAAAGTCCCTTAAAAATTTTCCAATTTTTGTCCCAATTCTTCCCATTCCCATTGAAACTTTTCAAATCCCTCTCAAAATTGTTGAAATTCTGTTGAAGCTTTTAAAATTCTCTCTAGAATTTTCAAAATCCATGTCCACATGTTTACAATTTCACGCCAAAAAATGGCTAAAATTCCAGTTGAAATTTTTTCAAAGTCCCTTAAAAATTTTCCAATTTTTGTCCCAATTCTTCCCATTCCCATTGAAACTTTTCAAATCCCTCTCAAAATTGTTGAAATTCTCTTGAAGCTTTTAAAATTCTCTCTAGAATTTTCAAAATCCATGTCCACATGTTTACAATTTCACGTCAAAAAATTGCTAAAATTCCAGTTGAAATTTTTTCAAAGTCCCTGAAAAATTTTCCAATTTTTGTCCCAATTCTTCCCATTCCCATTGAAACTTTTCAAATCCCTCTCAAAATTGTTGAAATTCTGTTGAAGCTTTTAAAATTCTCTCTAGAATTTTCAAAATCCATGTCCACATGTTTATAATTTCACGTCAAAAAATGGCTAAAATTCCAGTTGAAATTTTTTCAAAGTCCCTTAAAAATTTTCCAATTTTTGTCCCAATTCTTCCCATTCCCATTGAAACTTTTCAAATCCCTCTCAAAATTGTTGAAATTCTGTTGAAGCTTTTAAAATTCTCTCTAGAATTTTCAAAATCCATGTCCACATGTTTACAATTTCACGTCAAAAAATAGCTAAAATTCCAGTTGAAATTTTGTCAAAGTCCCTTAAAAATTTTCCAATTTTTGCCCCAATTCTTCCCATTCCTATTGAAACTTTTCAAATCCCTCTCAAAATTGTTGAAATTCTGTTGAAGCTTTTAAAATTCTCTCTAGAATTTTCAAAATCCATGTCCACATGTTTACAATTTCACGTCAAAAAATGGCTAAAATTCCAGTTGAAATTTTTTCAAAGTCCCTTAAAAATTTTCCAATTTTTGTCCCAATTCTTCCCATTCCCATTGAAACTTTTCAAATCCCTCTCCAAATTGTTGAAATTCTCTTGAAGCTTTTAAAATTCTCTCTAGAATTTTCAAAATCCATGTCCACATGTTTACAATTTCACGTCAAAAAATTGCTAAAATTCCAGTTGAAATTTTTTCAAAGTCCCTGAAAAATTTTCCATTTTTTGTCCCAATTCTTCCCATTCCCATTGAAACTTTTCAAATCCCTCTCAAAATTGTTGAAATTCTGTTGAAGCTTTTAAAATTCTCTCTAGAATTTTCAAAATCCATGGCCACATGTTTACAATTTCATGTCAAAAAATGGCTAAAATTCCAGTTGAAATTTTTTCAAAGTCCCTGAAAAATTTTCCATTTTTTGTCCCAATTCTTCCCATTCCCATTGAAACTTTTCAAATCCCTCTCAAAATTGTTGAAATTCTGTTGAAGCTTTTAAAATTCTCTCTAGAATTTTCAAAATCCACTTCAACATTTTTACAATTTCACGTCAAAATTGCTAAAATTCCAGTTGAAATTTTTTCAAAGTCCCTTAAAAATTTTCCAATTTTTGTCCCAATTCTTCCCATTCCCATTGAAACTTTTCAAATCCCTCTCAAAATTGTTGAAATTCTCTTGAAGCTTTTAAAATTCTCTCTAGAATTTTCAAAATCCATGTCCACATGTTTACAATTTCACGTCAAAAAATGGCTAAAATTCCAGTTGAAATTTTTTCAAAGTCCCTTAAAAATTTTCCAATTTTTGTCCCAATTCTTCCCATTCCGATTGAAACTTTTCAAATCCCTCTCAAAATTGTTGAAATTCTCTTGAAGCTTTTAAAATTCTCTCTAGAATTTTCAAAATCCATGTCCACATGTTTACAATTTCACGTTAAAAAATTGCTAAAATTCCAGTTGAAATTTTTTCAAAGTCCCTGAAAAATTTTCCAATTTTTGTACCAATTCTTCCCATTCCCATTGAAACTTTTCAAATCCCTCTCAAAATTGTGGAAATTCTGTTGAAGCTTTTAAAATTCTCTCTAGAATTTTCAAAATCCATGTCCACATGTTTACAATTTCACGTCAAAAAATGGCTAAAATTCCAGTTGAAATTTTTTCAAAGTCCCTTAAAAATTTTCCAATTTTTGTCCCAATTCTTCCCATTCCCATTGAAACTTTTCAAATCCCTCTCAAAATTGTTGAAATTCTCTTGAAGCTTTTAAAATTCTCTCTAGAATTTTCAAAATCCACTTCAACATTTTTACAATTTCACGTCAAAATTGCTAAAATTCCAGTTGAAATTTTTTCAAAGTCCCTTAAAAATTTTCCAATTTTTGTCCCAATTCTTCCCATTCCCATTGAAACTTTTCAAATCCCTCTCAAAATTGTTGAAATTCTCTTGAAGCTTTTAAAATTCTCTCTAGAATTTTCAAAATCCATGGCCACATGTTTACAATTTCACGTCAAAAAATAGCTAAAATTCCAGTTGAAATTTTGTCAAAGTCCCTTAAAAATTTTCCAATTTTTGCCCCAATTCTTCCCATTCCTATTGAAACTTTTCAAATGCCTCTCAAAATTGTTGAAATTCTCTTGAAGCTTTTAAAATTCTCTCTAGAATTTTCAAAATCCATGTCCACATGTTTACAATTTCACGCCAAAAAATTGCTAAAATTCCAGTTGAAATTTTTTCAAAGTCCCTTAAAAATTTTCCAATTTTTGTCCCAATTCTTCCCATTCCCATTGAAACTTTTCAAATCCCTCTCAAAATTGTTGAAATTCTGTTGAAGCTTTTAAAATTCTCTCTAGAATTTTCAAAATCCATGTCCACATGTTTACAATTTCACGTCAAAAAATGGCTAAAATTCCAGTTGAAATTTTTTCAAAGTCCCTTAAAAATTTTCCAATTTTTGTCCCAATTCTTCCCATTCCCATTGAAACTTTTCAAATCCCTCTCAAAATTGTTGAAATTCTGTTGAAGCTTTTAAAATTCTCTCTAGAATTTTCAAAATCTATGTCCACATGTTTACAATTTCACGTCAAAAAATGGCTAAAATTCCAGTTGAAATTTTTTCAAAGTCCCTTAAAAATTTTCCAATTTTTGTCCCAATTCTTCCCATTCCCATTGAAACTTTTCAAATCCCTCTCCAAATTGTGGAAATTCTGTTGAAGCTTTTAAAATTCTCTCTAGAATTTTCAAAATCCATGTCCACATGTTTACAATTTCACGTCAAAAAATGGCTAAAATTCCAGTTGAAATTTTTTCAAAGTCCCTTAAAAATTTTCCAATTTTTGTCCCAATTCTTCCCATTCCCATTGAAACTTTTCAAATCCCTCTCAAAATTGTGGAAATTCTGTTGAAGCTTTTAAAATTCTCTCTAGAATTTTCAAAATCCATGTCCACATGTTTACAATTTCACGTCAAAAAATGGCTAAAATTCCAGTTGAAATTTTTTCAAAGTCCCTTAAAAATTTTCCAATTTTTGTCCCAATTCTTCCCATTCCCATTGAAACTTTTCAAATCCCTCTCAAAATTGTTGAAATTCTCTTGAAGCTTTTAAAATTCTCTCTAGAATTTTCAAAATCCATGGCCACATGTTTACAATTTCACGTCAAAAAATGGCTAAAATTCCAGTTGAAATTTTTTCAAAGTCCCTTAAAAATTTTCCAATTTTTGTCCCAATTCTTCCCATTCCCATTGAAACTTTTCAAATCCCTCTCAAAATTGTTGAAATTCTCTTGAAGCTTTTAAAATTCTCTCTAGAATTTTAAAAATCCATGTCCACATGTTTACAATTTCACGTCAAAAAATTGCTAAAATTCCAGTTGAAATTTTTTCAAAGTCCCTTCAAAATTTTCCAATTTTGGTCCCAATTCTTCCCATTCCCATTGAAACTTTTCAAATCCCTCTCAAAATTGTTGAAATTCTGTTGAAGCTTTTAAAATTCTCTCTAGAATTTTCAAAATCCATGTCCACATGTTTACAATTTCACGTCAAAATTGCTAAAATTCCAGTTGAAATTTTTTCAAAGTCCCTTAAAAATTTTCCAATTTTTGTCCCAATTCTTCCCATTCCCATTGAAACTTTTCAAATCCCTCTCAAAATTGTGGAAATTCTGTTGAAGCTTTTAAAATTCTCTCTAGAATTTTCAAAATCCATGGCCACATGTTTACAATTTCACGTCAAAAAATGGCTAAAATTCCAGTTGCAATTTTTTCAGTCCCTTAAAAATTTTCCAATTTTTGTCCCAATTCTTCCCATTCCCATTGAAACTTTTCAAATCCCTCTCAAAATTGTTGAAATTCTGTTGAAGCTTTTAAAATTCTCTCTAGAATTTTCAAAATCCATGTCCACATGTTTACAATTTCACGTCAAAAAATGGCTAAAATTCCAGTTGAAATTTTTTCAAAGTCCCTTAAAAATTTTCCAATTTTTGTCCCAATTCTTCCCATTCCCATTGAAACTTTTCAAATCCCTCTCCAAATTGTTGAAATTCTGTTGAAGCTTTTAAAATTCTCTCTAGAATTTTCAAAATCCACTTCAACATTTTTACAATTTCACGTCAAAATTGCTAAAATTCCAGTTGAAATTTTTTCAAAGTCCCTTAAAAATTTTCCAATTTTTGTCCCAATTCTTCCCATTCCCATTGAAACTTTTCAAATCCCTCTCAAAATTGTTGAAATTCTCTTGAAGCTTTTAAAATTCTCTCTAGAATTTTCAAAATCCATGGCCACATGTTTACAATTTCACGTCAAAAAATAGCTAAAATTCCAGTTGAAATTTTGTCAAAGTCCCTTAAAAATTTTCCAATTTTTGCCCCAATTCTTCCCATTCCTATTGAAACTTTTCAAATGCCTCTCAAAATTGTTGAAATTCTCTTGAAGCTTTTAAAATTCTCTCTAGAATTTTCAAAATCCATGTCCACATGTTTACAATTTCACGCCAAAAAATTGCTAAAATTCCAGTTGAAATTTTTTCAAAGTCCCTTAAAAATTTTCCAATTTTTGTCCCAATTCTTCCCATTCCCATTGAAACTTTTCAAATCCCTCTCAAAATTGTTGAAATTCTGTTGAAGCTTTTAAAATTCTCTCTAGAATTTTCAAAATCCATGTCCACATGTTTACAATTTCACGTCAAAAAATGGCTAAAATTCCAGTTGAAATTTTTTCAAAGTCCCTTAAAAATTTTCCAATTTTTGTCCCAATTCTTCCCATTCCCATTGAAACTTTTCAAATCCCTCTCAAAATTGTTGAAATTCTCTTGAAGCTTTTAAAATTCTCTCTAGAATTTTCAAAATCCATGTCCACATGTTTACAATTTCACGTCAAAAAATGGCTAAAATTCCAGTTGAAATTTTTTCAAAGTCCCTTAAAAATTTTCCAATTTTTGTCCCAATTCTTCCCATTCCCATTGAAACTTTTCAAATCCCTCTCAAAATTGTTGAAATTCTCTTGAAGCTTTTAAAATTCTCTCTAGAATTTTCAAAATCCATGGCCACATGTTTACAATTTCACGTCAAAAAATGGCTAAAATTCCAGTTGAAATTTTTTCAAAGTCCCTGAAAAATTTTCCAATTTTTGTCCCAATTCTTCCCATTCCCATTGAAACTTTTCAAATCCCTCTCAAAATTGTTGAAATTCTCTTGAAGCTTTTAAAATTCTCTCTAGAATTTTCAAAATCCATGTCCACATGTTTACAATTTCACGTCAAAAAATGGCTAAAATTCCAGTTGAAATTTTTTCAAAGTCCCTGAAAAATTTTCCAATTTTTGTCCCAATTCTTCCCATTCCCATTGAAACTTTTCAAGTCCCTCTCAAAATTGTGGAAATTCTGTTGAAGCTTTTAAAATTCTCTCTAGAATTTTCAAAATCCATGTCCACATGTTTACAATTTCACGTCAAAAAATGGCTAAAATTTCAGTTGAAATTTTTTCAAAGTCCCTTAAAAATTTTCCAATTTTTGCCCCAATTCTTCCCATTCCCATTGAAACTTTTCAAATCCCTCTCCAAATTGTTGAAATTCTATTGAAGCTTTTAAAATTCTCTCTAGAATTTTCAAAATCCATGTCCACATGTTTACAATTTCACGTCAAAAAATGGCTAAAATTCCAGTTGAAATTTTTTCAAAGTCCCTTAAAAATTTTCCAATTTTTGTCCCAATTCTTCCCATTCCCATTGAAACTTTTCAAATCCCTCTCAAAATTGTTGAAATTCTCTTGAAGCTTTTAAAATTCTCTCTAGAATTTTCAAAATCCATGTCCACATGTTTACAATTTCACGTCAAAAAATGGCTAAAATTCCAGTTGAAATTTTTTCAAAGTCCCTTAAAAATTTTCCAATTTTTGTCCCAATTCTAACTTTTCAAATCCCTCTCAAAATTGTTGAAATTCTGTTGAAGCTTTTAAAATTCTCTCTAGAATTTTCAAAATCCATGTCCACATGTTTACAATTTCACGTCAAAAAATGGCTAAAATTCCAGTTGAAATTTTTTCAAAGTCCCTGAAAAATTTTCCAATTTTTGTCCCAATTCTTCCCATTCCCATTGAAACTTTTCAAATCCCTCTCAAAATTGTTGAAATTCTCTTGAAGCTTTTAAAATTCTCTCTAGAATTTTCAAAATCCATGGCCACATGTTTACAATTTCACGTCAAAAAATGGCTAAAATTCCAGTTGAAATTTTTTCAAAGTCCCTGAAAAATTTCCAAATTTTGTCCCAATTCTTCCCATTCCCATTGAAACTTTTCAAGTCCCTCTCAAAATTGTGGAAATTCTGTTGAAGCTTTTAAAATTCTCTCTAGAATTTTCAAAATCCACTTCAACATGTTTACAATTTCACGTCAAAAAATGGCTAAAATTCAGGTTGAAATTTTTTCAAAGTCCCTTAAAAATTTTCCAATTTTTGTCCCAATTCTTCCCATTCCCATTGAAACTTTTCAAATCCCTCTCAAAATTGTGGAAATTCTGTTGAAGCTTTTAAAATTCTCTCTAGAATTTTCAAAATCCACTTCAACATTTTACAATTTCACGTCAAAATTGCTAAAATTCCAGTTGAAATTTTTTCAAAGTCCCTTAAAAATTTTCCAATTTTTGTCCCAATTCTTCCCATTCCCATTGAAACTTTTCAAATCCCTCTCAAAATTGTTGAAATTCTCTTGAAGCTTTTAAAATTCTCTCTAGAATTTTCAAAATCCATGTCCACATGTTTACAATTTCACGTCAAAAAATAGCTAAAATTCCAGTTGAAATTTTGTCAAAGTCCCTTAAAAATTTTCCAATTTTTGCCCCAATTCTTCCCATTCCTATTGAAACTTTTCAAATCCCTCTCAAAATTGTTGAAATTCTGTTGAAGCTTTTAAAATTCTCTCTAGAATTTTCAAAATCCATGTCCACATGTTTACAATTTCACGTCAAAAAATGGCTAAAATTCCAGTTGAAATTTTTTCAAAGTCCCTTAAAAATTTTCCAATTTTGTCCCAATTCTTCCCATTCCCATTGAAACTTTTCAAATCCCTCTCAAAATTGTTGAAATTCTCTTGAAGCTTTTAAAATTCTCTCTAGAATTTTCAAAATCCATGGCCACATGTTTACAATTTCACGTCAAAAAATGGCTAAAATTCCAGTTGAAATTTTTTCAAAGTCCCTGAAAAATTTTCCAATTTTTGTCCCAATTCTTCCCATTCCCATTGAAACTTTTCAAATCCCTCTCAAAATTGTTGAAATTCTCTTGAAGCTTTTAAAATTCTCTCTAGAATTTTCAAAATCCATGTCCACATGTTTACAATTTCACGTCAAAAAATGGCTAAAATTCCAGTTGAAATTTTTTCAAAGTCCCTGAAAAATTTTCCAATTTTTGTCCCAATTCTTCCCATTCCCATTGAAACTTTTCAAGTCCCTCTCAAAATTGTGGAAATTCTGTTGAAGCTTTTAAAATTCTCTCTAGAATTTTCAAAATCCATGTCCACATGTTTACAATTTCACGTCAAAAAATGGCTAAAATTTCAGTTGAAATTTTTTCAAAGTCCCTTAAAAATTTTCCAATTTTTGCCCCAATTCTTCCCATTCCCATTGAAACTTTTCAAATCCCTCTCCAAATTGTGAAATTCTCTTGAAGCTTTTAAAATTCTCTCTAGAATTTTCAAAATCCATGTCCACATGTTTACAATTTCACGTCAAAAAATGGCTAAAATTCCAGTTGAAATTTTTTCAAAGTCCCTTAAAAATTTTCCAATTTTTGTCCCAATTCTTCCCATTCCCATTGAAACTTTTCAAATCCCTCTCAAAATTGTGGAAATTCTCTTGAAGCTTTTAAAATTCTCTCTAGAATTTTCAAAATCCATGTCCACATGTTTACAATTTCACGTCAAAAATGGCTAAAATTCCAGTTGAAATTTTTTCAAAGTCCCTTAAAAATTTTCCAATTTTTGTCCCAATTCTTCCCATTCCCATTGAAACTTTTCAAATCCCTCTCAAAATTGTGGAAATTCTGTTGAAGCTTTTAAAATTCTCTCTAGAATTTTCAAAATCCATGTCCACATGTTTACAATTTCACGTCAAAAAATGGCTAAAATTCCAGTTGAAATTTTTTCAAAGTCCCTTAAAAATTTTCCAATTTTTGTCCCAATTCTTCCCATTCCCATTGAAACTTTTCAAATCCCTCTCAAAATTGTTGAAATTCTCTTGAAGCTTTTAAAATTCTCTCTAGAATTTTCAAAATCCATGTCCACATGTTTACAATTTCACGTCAAAAATGGCTAAAATTCCAGTTGAAATTTTTTCAAAGTCCCTTAAAAATTTTCCAATTTTTGCCCCAATTCTTCCCATTCCCATTGAAACTTTTCAAATCCCTCTCCAAATTGTTGAAATTCTATTGAAGCTTTTAAATTCTCTCTAGAATTTTCAAAATCCATGTCCACATGTTTACAATTTCACGTCAAAAAATGGCTAAAATTCCAGTTGAAATTTTTTCAAAGTCCCTTAAAAATTTTCCAATTTTTGTCCCAATTCTTCCCATTCCCATTGAAACTTTTCAAATCCCTCTCCAAATTGTTGAAATTCTCTTGAAGCTTTTAAAATTCTCTCTAGAATTTTCAAAATCCATGTCCACATGTTTACAATTTCACGTCAAAAAATGGCTAAAATTCCAGTTGAAATTTTTTCAAAGTCCCTTAAAAATTTTCCAATTTTTGCCCCAATTCTTCCCATTCCCATTGAAACTTTTCAAATCCCTCTCAAAATTGTTGAAATTCTCTTGAAGCTTTTAAAATTCTCTCTAGAATTTTCAAAATCCATGTCCACATGTTTACAATTTCACGTCAAAAAATGGCTAAAATTCCAGTTGAAATTTTTTCAAAGTCCCTTAAAAATTTTCCAATTTTTGTCCCAATTCTTCCCATTCCCATTGAAACTTTTCAAATCCCTCTCAAAATTGTTGAAATTCTCTTGAAGCTTTTAAAATTCTCTCTAGAATTTTCAAAATCCATGTCCACATGTTTACAATTTCACGTCAAAAAATGGCTAAAATTCCAGTTGAAATTTTTTCAAAGTCCCTGAAAAATTTTCCAATTTTTGTCCCAATTCTTCCCATTCCCATTGAAACTTTTCAAATCCCTCTCAAAATTGTTGAAATTCTCTTGAAGCTTTTAAAATTCTCTCTAGAATTTTCAAAATCCATGGCCACATGTTTACAATTTCACGTCAAAAAATGGCTAAAATTCCAGTTGAAATTTTTTCAAAGTCCCTGAAAAATTTTCCAATTTTTGTCCCAATTCTTCCCATTCCCATTGAAACTTTTCAAGTCCCTCTCAAAATTGTGGAAATTCTGTTGAAGCTTTTAAAATTCTCTCTAGAATTTTCAAAATCCATGTCCACATGTTTACAATTTCACGTCAAAAAATGGCTAAAATTCCAGTTGAAATTTTTTCAAAGTCCCTTAAAAATTTTCCAATTTTTGTCCCAATTCTTCCCATTCCCATTGAAACTTTTCAAATCCCTCTCAAAATTGTTGAAATTCTCTTGAAGCTTTTAAAATTCTCTCTAGAATTTTCAAAATCCATGTCCACATGTTTACAATTTCACGTCAAAAAATGGCTAAAATTCCAGTTGAAATTTTTTCAAAGTCCCTTAAAAATTTTCCAATTTTTGCCCCAATTCTTCCCATTCCCATTGAAACTTTTCAAATCCCTCTCCAAATTGTTGAAATTCTATTGAAGCTTTTAAAATTCTCTCTAGAATTTTCAAAATCCATGTCCACATGTTTACAATTTCACGTCAAAAAATGGCTAAAATTCCAGTTGAAATTTTTTCAAAGTCCCTGAAAAATTTTCCAATTTTTGTCCCAATTCTTCCCATTCCCATTGAAACTTTTCAAATCCCTCTCCAAATTGTTGAAATTCTCTTGAAGCTTTTAAAATTCTCTCTAGAATTTTCAAAATCCATGTCCACATGTTTACAATTTCACGTCAAAAAATGGCTAAAATTCCAGTTGAAATTTTTTCAAAGTCCCTTAAAAATTTTCCAATTTTTGTCCCAATTCTTCCCATTCCCATTGAAACTTTTCAAATCCCTCTCAAAATTGTTGAAATTCTCTTGAAGCTTTTAAAATTCTCTCTAGAATTTTCAAAATCCATGTCCACATGTTTACAATTTCACGTCAAAAAATGGCTAAAATTCCAGTTGAAATTTTTTCAAAGTCCCTTAAAAATTTTCCAATTTTTGTCCCAATTCTTCCCATTCCCATTGAAACTTTTCAAATCCCTCTCAAAATTGTTGAAATTCTCTTGAAGCTTTTAAAATTCTCTCTAGAATTTTCAAAATCCATGTCCACATGTTTACAATTTCACGTCAAAAAATGGCTAAAATTCCAGTTGAAATTTTTTCAAAGTCCCTGAAAAATTTTCCAATTTTTGTCCCAATTCTTCCCATTCCCATTGAAACTTTTCAAATCCCTCTCAAAATTGTTGAAATTCTCTTGAAGCTTTTAAAATTCTCTCTAGAATTTTCAAAATCCATGGCCACATGTTTACAATTTCACGTCAAAAAATGGCTAAAATTCCAGTTGAAATTTTTTCAAAGTCCCTGAAAAATTTTCCAATTTTTGTCCCAATTCTTCCCATTCCCATTGAAACTTTTCAAGTCCCTCTCAAAATTGTGGAAATTCTGTTGAAGCTTTTAAAATTCTCTCTAGAATTTTCAAAATCCATGTCCACATGTTTACAATTTCACGTCAAAAAATGGCTAAAATTTCAGTTGAAATTTTTTCAAAGTCCCTTAAAAATTTTCCAATTTTTGCCCCAATTCTTCCCATTCCCATTGAAACTTTTCAAATCCCTCTCCAAATTGTTGAAATTCTATTGAAGCTTTTAAAATTCTCTCTAGAATTTTCAAAATCCATGTCCACATGTTTACAATTTCACGTCAAAAAATGGCTAAAATTCCAGTTGAAATTTTTTCAAAGTCCCTTAAAAATTTTCCAATTTTTGTTCCAATTCTTCCCATTCCCATTGAAACTTTTCAAATCCCTCTCAAAATTGTTGAAATTCTCTTGAAGCTTTTAAAATTCTCTCTAGAATTTTCAAAATCCATGTCCACATGTTTACAATTTCATGTCAAAAAATGGCTAAAATTCCAGTTGAAATTTTTTCAAAGTCCCTTAAAAATTTTCCAATTTTTGTCCCAATTCTTCCCATTCCCATTGAAACTTTTCAAATCCCTCTCCAAATCGTTGAAATTCTCTTGAAGCTTTTAAAATTCTCTCTAGAATTTTCAAAATCCATGGCCACATGTTTACAATTTCACGTCAAAAAATGGCTAAAATTCCAGTTGAAATTTTTTCAAAGTCCCTGAAAAATTTTCCAATTTTTGTCCCAATTCTTCCCATTCCCATTGAAACTTTTCAAATCCCTCTCCAAATTGTTGAAATTCTGTTGAAGCTTTTAAAATTCTCTCTAGAATTTTCAAAATCCATGGCCACATGTTTACAATTTCACGTCAAAAAATGGCTAAAATTCCAGTTGCAATTTTTTCAAAGTCCCTGAAAAATTTTCCAATTTTTGTCCCAATTCTTCCCATTCCCATTGAAACTTTTCAAATCCCTCTCAAAATTGTTGAAATTCTGTTGAAGCTTTTAAAATTCTCTCTAGAATTTTCAAAATCCATGTCCACATGTTTACAATTTCACGTCAAAAAATGGCTAAAATTCCAGTTGAAATTTTTTCAAAGTCCCTGAAAAATTTTCCAATTTCTGTCCCAATTCTTCCCATTCCCATTGAAACTTTTCAAATCCCTCTCAAAATTGTTGAAATTCTCTTGAAGCTTTTAAAATTCTCTCTAGAATTTTCAAAATCCATGTCCACATGTTTACAATTTCACGTCAAAAAATGGCTAAAATTCCAGTTGAAATTTTTTCAAAGTCCCTGAAAAATTTTCCAATTTTTGTCCCAATTCTTCCCATTCCCATTGAAACTTTTCAAATCCCTCTCAAAATTGTTGAAATTCTCTTGAAGCTTTTAAAATTCTCTCTAGAATTTTCAAAATCCATGTCCACATGTTTACAATTTCACGTCAAAAAATTGCTAAAATTCCAGTTGAAATTTTTTCAAAGTCCCTGAAAAATTTTCCAATTTTTGTTCCAATTCTTCCCATTCCCATTGAAACTTTTCAAATCCCTCTCAAAATTGTTGAAATTCTCTTGAAGCTTTTAAAATTCTCTCTAGAATTTTCAAAATCCATGTCCACATGTTTACAATTTCACGTCAAAAAATGGCTAAAATTCCAGTTGAAATTTTTTCAAAGTCCCTTAAAAATTTTCCAATTTTTGTCCCAATTCTTCCCATTCCCATTGAAACTTTTCAAATCCCTCTCAAAATTGTGGAAATTCTGTTGAAGCTTTTAAAATTCTCTCTAGAATTTTCAAAATCCATGTCCACATGTTTACAATTTCACGTCAAAAAATGGCTAAAATTCCAGTTGAAATTTTTTCAAAGTCCCTTAAAAATTTTCCAATTTTTGCCCCAATTCTTCCCATTCCCATTGAAACTTTTCAAATCCCTCTCCAAATTGTTGAAATTCTATTGAAGCTTTTAAAATTCTCTCTAGAATTTTCAAAATCCATGTCCACATGTTTACAATTTCACGTCAAAAAATGGCTAAAATTCCAGTTGAAATTTTTTCAAAGTCCCTTAAAAATTTTCCAATTTTTGTCCCAATTCTTCCCATTCCCATTGAAACTTTTCAAATCCCTCTCAAAATTGTTGAAATTCTCTTGAAGCTTTTAAAATTCTCTCTAGAATTTTCAAAATCCATGTCCACATGTTTACAATTTCACGTCAAAAAATTGCTAAAATTCCAGTTGAAATTTTTTCAAAGTCCCTTAAAAATTTTCCAATTTTTGTCCCAATTCTTCCCATTCCCATTGAAACTTTTCAAATCCCTCTCAAAATTGTTGAAATTCTCTTGAAGCTTTTAAAATTCTCTCTAGAATTTTCAAAATCCATGTCCACATGTTTACAATTTCACGTCAAAAAATGGCTAAAATTCCAGTTGAAATTTTTTCAAAGTCCCTTAAAAATTTTCCAATTTTTGTCCCAATTCTTCCCATTCCCATTGAAACTTTTCAAATCCCTCTCAAAATTGTTGAAATTCTCTTGAAGCTTTTAAAATTCTCTCTAGAATTTTCAAAATCCATGGCCACATGTTTACAATTTCACGTCAAAAAATGGCTAAAATTCCAGTTGAAATTTTTTCAAAGTCCCTGAAAAATTTTCCAATTTTTGTCCCAATTCTTCCCATTCCCATTGAAACTTTTCAAGTCCCTCTCAAAATTGTGGAAATTCTGTTGAAGCTTTTAAAATTCTCTCTAGAATTTTCAAAATCCATGGCCACATGTTTACAATTTCACGTCAAAAAATGGCTAAAATTTCAGTTGAAATTTTTTCAAAGTCCCTGAAAAATTTTCCAATTTTTGTCCCAATTCTTCCCATTCCCATTGAAACTTTTCAAATCCCTCTCCAAATTGTTGAAATTCTCTTGAAGCTTTTAAAATTCTCTCTAGAATTTTCAAAATCCATGTCCACATGTTTACAATTTCACGTCAAAAAATGGCTAAAATTCCAGTTGAAATTTTTTCAAAGTCCCTTAAAAATTTTCCAATTTTTGTCCCAATTCTTCCCATTCCCATTGAAACTTTTCAAATCCCTCTCAAAATTGTTGAAATTCTCTTGAAGCTTTTAAAATTCTCTCTAGAATTTTCAAAATCCATGTCCACATGTTTACAATTTCACGTCAAAAAATTGCTAAAATTCCAGTTGAAATTTTTTCAAAGTCCCTTAAAAATTTTCCAATTTTTGTTCCAATTCTTCCCATTCCCATTGAAACTTTTCAAATCCCTCTCAAAATTGTTGAAATTCTCTTGAAGCTTTTAAAATTCTCTCTAGAATTTTCAAAATCCATGTCCACATGTTTACAATTTCACGTCAAAAAATGGCTAAAATTCCAGTTGCAATTTTTTCAAAGTCCCTTAAAAATTTTCCAATTTTTGTCCCAATTCTTCCCATTCCCATTGAAACTTTTCAAATCCCTCTCCAAATCTTTGAAATTCTGTTGAAGCTTTTAAAATTCTCTCTAGAATTTTCAAAATCCATGTCCACATGTTTATAATTTCACATAAAAAATTGCTAAAATTCCAGTTGAAATTTTTTCAAAGTCCCTTCAAAATTTTCCAATTTTTGTCCCAATTCTTCCCATTCCCATTGAAACTTTTCAAATCCCTCTCAAAATTGTTGAAATTCTGTTGAAGCTTTTAAAATTCTCTCTAGAATTTTCAAAATCCATGTCCACATGTTTACAATTTCACGTCAAAAAATGGCTAAAATTCCAGTTGAAATTTTTTCAAAGTCCCTGAAAAATTTTCCAGTTTTTGCCCCAATTCTTCCCATTCCCATTGAAACTTTTCAAGTCCCTCTCAAAATTGTGGAAATTCTGTTGAAGCTTTTAAAATTCTCTCTAGAATTTTCAAAATCCATGTCCACATGTTTACAATTTCACGTCAAAAAATGGCTAAAATTTCAGTTGAAATTTTTTCAAAGTCCCTTAAAAATTTTCCAATTTTTGCCCCAATTCTTCCCATTCCCATTGAAACTTTTCAAATCCCTCTCCAAATTGTTGAAATTCTATTGAAGCTTTTAAAATTCTCTCTAGAATTTTCAAAATCCATGTCCACATGTTTACAATTTCACGTCAAAAAATGGCTAAAATTCCAGTTGAAATTTTTTCAAAGTCCCTTAAAAATTTTCCAATTTTTGTCCCAATTCTTCCCATTCCCATTGAAACTTTTCAAATCCCTCTCAAAATTGTTGAAATTCTCTTGAAGCTTTTAAAATTCTCTCTAGAATTTTCAAAATCCATGTCCACATGTTTACAATTTCACGTCAAAAAATGGCTAAAATTCCAGTTGAAATTTTTTCAAAGTCCCTTAAAAATTTTCCAATTTTTGCCCCAATTCTTCCCATTCCCATTGAAACTTTTCAAATCCCTCTCCAAATTGTTGAAATTCTATTGAAGCTTTTAAAATTCTCTCTAGAATTTTCAAAATCCATGTCCACATGTTTACAATTTCACGTCAAAAAATGGCTAAAATTCCAGTTGAAATTTTTTCAAAGTCCCTGAAAAATTTTCCAATTTTTGTCCCAATTCTTCCCATTCCCATTGAAACTTTTCAAATCCCTCTCAAAATTGTGGAAATTCTGTTGAAGCTTTTAAAATTCTCTCTAGAATTTTCAAAATCCATGTCCACATGTTTACAATTTCACGTCAAAAAATGGCTAAAATTCCAGTTGAAATTTTTTCAAAGTCCCTTAAAAATTTTCCAATTTTTGTCCCAATTCTTCCCATTCCCATTGAAACTTTTCAAATCCCTCTCAAAATTGTGGAAATTCTGTTGAAGCTTTTAAAATTCTCTCTAGAATTTTCAAAATCCATGTC
>NW_028117108.1:12500-15000 GCF_964273445.1 Streptopelia decaocto
TCATGTATTCCAATTTCCCCGTGTGTGGTGTTTTGTTTTGTTTTTTTTTTTTTTAATTCATTCCAATTGATCGAAATTTATCGGCCGTTTCCGCCTCTGATTGAGCCATTACCGTCGAGCCCCTGAAAAATGAAGGAGCGCGTGAATGCGTGACTAGCGCGTGATGAACGCGTTAACGGGTCGATCGGCGTGTGTCCCCGGCCCCTCCCCACTTCGGCCCCTCCCGCCACCTCGCGCCCCCCCCGCCCCGCCCCGCCCCGCCCCGCGGAGAGATCCGGGGAAAAAAAAGGCACGCACACCCCGCCCGCGCCCCATTTCCTTTTTATTCTCCCGCCTTTCGGGTAGCTTTTCTATATTTATTTATTCATTGATTTATTTATTTAGGATTTATATTTTTTAGGATGTTAGGATTTTTTTTTTTTTTTTTACTTGACTTACTTATTTAGTTACTTACTTATCTGTCCCTTTTTATTTCCATTTATTTATTTATTTATTTATTTATTATTTTTTAAATTAATTTTGTTTTAATTTACGTGTTCGTTTTCTTTCACCGACCCTTCTTGGTTCGGTGGTTTGTTGTTTTGACGTACGTATACCTTTTCTCCGGGGTTTTTTGTTTTGTTTTGGTTTTGTTTTGGGTTTTTTTTTTTTTTTTTTGAATTTACGCTTTCGTTTCCTTTCACCGACTTCTACCCCCCCCCCCCCCCCCTCCCCGTTGCCGGTGGGCTACGCGCCGAGCACAGGCGGCGGCCTTCCCTGGCCCCAACAGCCGCCCGCCCTCCCCAACCCGTCGCAGCGAGCCCGGCCGCCCCCCCCCCCCGCCCCGAGTCCTCCGCTCCCCTAACCCCCCGCCCCGGCCTTTCGCCAGCGAGTTCGCTTCCCCCGGGAAAGCCGGGCTGTCCCTGCCGGCTCCGTGCCCGGGGCGAGGTGGGGGGGGGGGGGGGGGGGGGGCCACGCGGGCGTCACGGCGGCCTGCGGTTTCTCAGCCCCGCTGTCGGAGCCCTAACCCCCTCACCTGCCCGTGCTGCCGCCTCCCGCGCTTCTTCCTCGGTGGCTCTCGCTCGCTCGCTCGCTCGCTCGGTCCCTCGCCCCGCTGCCCGCCCCGGCCGCGGGCTGAAAAAGACACCGACCCGAAGCGCCGCTCGCCGCGGGTGTCCCCCCCCCGGCCCGGGCCCCCGCCGCCGCCGCCTTTCGCCGGCGGTTTTGCCTCCCCCCGGGGAGCCGGGGCTTCTCTTCTCCGAATCCATAGAGACACCGCGTCCCCGTCCCCGTCCCCGTCTCCCCGTCCCGGCCCGCTTGCCTCCCTGCCGACCCGCGCGCGGGTTTCCTCGGCCGATCGCCAGGACGCTCCTGCGCCGGCCTCCCCGCGACCGCCCGCCCGACTGACTTGACAGCGAGCGACTGACCGTTGGGCGCCCCGCCAACCGCCGCCCGCGCCTGGCGGGGGGCAGGGGGCCGGTTGCCAGGCAGCGGGGAGAGCGCGCATGCGCGGCGCGCGCAGTTGCCGACCCCCACTCCGGCCCTTCCCGCGGCCCGGCCGGAGCAGAAACGGCCGCGATGGGGGGGGGCGGGGGGGGGGCTGGGGGGGTGGTGCAAGGCGAGGGCGGGAGAGACCGCGCTCGGGGGGGGGGGGCGGGGGAGGAGTGTGTGTGTGTGTGTGTGTGTCTGTGTGTGTGTGTCTGTGTGTGTGTGTGTGCGCGTCTGTGTGTGTGTGTCTCTGTGTGCGCGCGGCGCTCGCCGTGCAGCCTGAGCCGAAAGCCGAAGTGAAATTAAACGATGGCGGCGGAGGCAGCGGCAGGTGGGGGTGGGGGGCACGACGACCCCGCCGCCCCCACCGAAAAGAAACCCCACCAAACCGAACTAAAAAAAACCCCGCCGCCACGAAACCCGCACCCCACACGCGCGAGCCCCCAACCTCCAGACACGGACTCGTCGAGCGTGTGCACGGATCGCGAGGGTAGCACTCGTAGACTCGCGTAGTACGCTGTCCCGCAGCCACCCGCGAGAGGCTCGGTCGCGTCCAGCTCCTGTCTCTGCGTAGGACAAACCGCCCCGCCGTTCCCAGCCTCCGTCAGCCAGCCGCTTCTCGAAGAACAGGACGGGCTCGGGGCCGTGTTTTTTGGGATTTCCGACCGTCCGACCTCAACCTCTCCCGGCTCCGTGTTCCCGCCGTTCCCTCCCTCCCGCCGTTCCCTCCCGCCGTTCCCTCCCTCCCTCCCTCCCTCCCTCCCTCGGGTTCTGTCGCGGCTCCTCAGCAGCGGAGAGGAAAAACAGCACGTCGGCGCGGAACCCTAGGGTCGGGACAAGAGGGACGGGGCGACCACCATATCGCACGCCCTTAAACCCCGAGAACGTGCCGGGGGCGCCGCGTCGAAAGCAGCAGGACGCTCAGCCCTCCTGCCCGGGTCTACCCTCTGGCGAGCGCGGCCCGACGCCGGGTCCGTCCGAGCCCCGCCGGCCCGGTCCGGTCCGGTCCGGTCCGGTCCGGTCCGATCCAGTC